>NW_027481994.1:0-300000 GCF_051107435.1 Chaetodon auriga | reverse complement strand
AGTGCAACATATGTTCATTTTGTGCTTTTCTCGCTCAAATAGCGTTATTTTGAGCGGAAAATGACAGTATGTGCTTATTTTAGATTCATGTGTTTTTATGTATCAAACTGTGTGAGAATGACAATTCCACTGTAGAAACATCAAGTCTTGCATGTTTTTGAAGGACAGCATGGTTTATTTTGAATTCGTGTTGAGTTAGTGTGAAAAGTGCAGTATATGTTCATTTTGTGCTTTTCTCGCTCAAATAGCGTTATTTTGACCTGAAAATGACGGAATATGAGTATTTTAGATTCATTTGTATTTATTTGTCAAACTGTCATAGAATGACATTTCCACTTTAGAAACATCAAGTCTTGCATGTTTTTGAAGGACAGCGTGGTTTATTTTGAATTCCTGTTGAGTTAGTGTGAAAAGTGCAACATATGTTCATTTTGTGCTTTTCTCGCTCAAATAGCGTTATTTTGAGCGGAAAATGACAGTATGTGCTTATTTCAGATTCATGTGTTTTTATGTATCAAACTGTGTGAGAATGACAATTCTACTGTAGAAACATCAAGTCTTGCATGTTTGTGAAGGCCAGCATGGTTTATTTTGAATTCCTGTTGAGTTAGTGTGAAAAGTGCAACATATGTTCATTTTGTGCTTTTCTCGCTCAAATAGCGTTATTTTGAGCGGAAAATGACAGATTGTGCTTATTTTAGATTCAAATGTTTTTATGTATCAAACTGTGTGAGACTGACAATTCCACTGTAGAAACATCAAGTCTTGCATGTTTTTGAAGAACAGCATGGTTTATTTTGAATTCCTGTTGAGTTAGTGTGAAAAGTGCAACATATGTTCATTTTGTGCTTTTCTCGCTCAAATAGCGTTTTCTGTGCTTCTCTCGCTGAAATAGCATCTTCTGTGCTTCTCTCGATGAAATAGCGTCTTCTGTGTTTTTCTCGCTCGAATCGCGTCTTTTCAGGCTTTTCTCGCTCAAATAGCGTCTTTTTGTGCTTTTCTCGCTCAAACAGCGTTATTCTGACAGGAAAATGACAGAATGTGATTATTTTAGATTTATGTGTTTTTATGTGTCAAACTGTCTTAGAATGACAATTCCACTTTAGAAACATCAAGTCTTGCATGTTTTTGAAGGACAGCATGGTTTATTTTGAATTCCTGTTGAGTTAGTGTGAAAAGTTAATATATGTTCATTTTGTGCTTTTCTCGCTCAAATAGCGTTATTTTGAGCGGAAAATGACAGATTGTGCTTATTTTAGATTCATGTGTTTTTATGTATCAAACTGTGTGAGAATGACAATTCCACTGTAGAAACATCAAGTCTTGCATGTTTTTGAAGAACAGCATGGTTTATTTTGAATTCCTGTTGAGTTAGTGTGAAAAGTGCAACATATGTTCATTTTGTGCTTTTCTCGCTCAAATAGCGTTTTCTGTGCTTCTCTCGCTGAAATAGCATCTTCTGTGCTTCTCTCGATGAAATAGCGTCTTCTGTGTTTTTCTCGCTCGAATCGCGTCTTTTCAGGCTTTTCTCGCTCAAATAGCGTCTTTTTGTGCTTTTCTCGCTCAAACAGCGTTATTCTGACAGGAAAATGACAGAATGTGATTATTTTAGATTTATGTGTTTTTATGTGTCAAACTGTCTTAGAATGACAATTCCACTTTAGAAACATCAAGTCTTGCATGTTTTTGAAGGACAGCATGGTTTATTTTGAATTCCTGTTGAGTTAGTGTGAAAAGTGCAACATATGTTCATTTTGTGCTTTTCTCGCTCAAATAGCGTTATTATGAGCGGAAAATGACAGTATGTGCTTATTTCAGATTCATGTGTTTTTATGTATCAAACTGTGTGAGAATGACAATTCCACTGTAGAAACATCAAGTCTTGCATGTTTTTGAAGGACAGCATGGTTTATTTTGAATTCCTGTTGAGTTAGTGTGAAAAGTGCAACATATGTTCATTTTGTGCTTTTCTCGCTGAAATAGCGTTTTCTGTGCTTCTCTCGCTGAAATAGCATCTTCTGTGCTTCTCTCGATGAAATAGCGTCTTCTGTGTTTTTCTCGCTCGAATCGCGTCTTTTCAGGCTTTTCTCGCTCAAATAGCGTCTTTTTGTGCTTTTCTCGCTCAAACAGCGTTATTCTGACAGGAAAATGACAGAATGTGATTATTTTAGATTTATGTGTTTTTATGTGTCAAACTGTCTTAGAATGACAATTCCACTTTAGAAACATCAAGTCTTGCATGTTTTTGAAGGACAGCATGGTTTATTTTGAATTCCTGTTGAGTTAGTGTGAAAAGTGCAACATATGTTCATTTTGTGCTTTTCTCGCTCAAATAGCGTTATTTTGAGCGGAAAATGACAGTATGTGCTTATTTTAGATTCATGTGTTTTTATGTATCAAACTGTGTGAGAATGACAATTCCACTGTAGAAACATCAAGTCTTGCATGTTTTTGAAGGACAGCATGGTTTATTTTGAATTCCTGTTGAGTTAGTGTGAAAAGTGCAACATATGTTCATTTTGTGCTTTTCTCGCTCAAATAGCGTTATTTTGAGCGGAAAATGACAGATTGTGCTTATTTTAGATTCATGTGTTTTTATGAATCAAACTGTGTGAGAATGACAATTCCACTGTAGAAACATCAAGTCTTGCATGTTTTTGAAGGACAGCATGGTTTATTTTGAATTCCTGTTGAGTTAGTGTGAAAAGTGCAGTATATGTTCATTTTGTGCTTTTCTCGCTCAAATAGCGTTATTATGAGCGGAAAATGACAGTATGTGCTTATTTCAGATTCATGTATTTTTATGTATCAAACTGTGTGAGAATGACAATTCCACTGTAGAAACATCAAGTCTTGCATGTTTTTGAAGGACAGCGTGGTTTATTTTGAATTCCTGTTGAGTTAGTGTGAAAAGTGCAACATATGTTCATTTTGTGCTTTTCTCGCTCAAATAGCGTTATTTTGAGCGGAAAATGACAGCATGTGCTTATTTCAGATTCATGTGTTTTTATGTATCAAACTGTGTGAGAATGACAATTCCACTGTAGAAACATCAAGTCTTGCATGTTTTTGAAGGACAGCGTGGTTTATTTTGAATTCCTGTTGAGTTAGTGTGAAAAGTGCAACATATGTTCATTTTGTGCTTTTCTCGCTCAAATAGCGTTATTTTGAGCGGAAAATGACAGTATGTGCTTATTTCAGATTCATGTGTTTTTATGTATCAAACTGTGTGAGAATGACAATTCCACTGTAGAAACATCAAGTCTTGCATGTTTGTGAAGGACAGCATGGTTTATTTTGAATTCCTGTTGAGTTAGTGTGAAAAGTGCAACATATGTTCATTTTGTGCTTTTCTCGCTCAAATAGCGTTATTTTGAGCGGAAAATGACAGATTGTGCTTATTTTAGATTCATGTGTTTTTATGTATCAAACTGTGTGAGAATGACAATTCCACTGTAGAAACATCAAGTCTTGCATGTTTTTGAAGAACAGCATGGTTTATTTTGAATTCCTGTTGAGTTAGTGTGAAAAGTGCAACATATGTTCATTTTGTGCTTTTCTCGCTCAAATAGCGTTATTATGAGCGGAAAATGACAGTATGTGCTTATTTCAGATTCATGTGTTTTTATGTATCAAACTGTGTGAGAATGACAATTCCACTGTAGAAACATCAAGTCTTGCATGTTTTTGAAGGACAGCATGGTTTATTTTGAATTCCTGTTGAGTTAGTGTGAAAAGTGCAACATATGTTCATTTTGTGCTTTTCTCGCTCAAACAGCGTTATTCTGTCAGGAAAATGAGAGAATGTGATTATTTTAGATGTATGTGTTTTTATGTATCAAAATGACAATTCCACTGTAGAAACATCAAGTCTTGCGTGTTTTTGAAGGACAGCATGGTTTATTTTGAATTCGTGTTGTTAGTGTGAAAAGTGCAACAAGTGTTCATTTTGTGCTTCTCTCGCTCAAATAGCGTCTTCTCTGCTTCTCTCGCTCAAATAGCGTCTTTTCATGCTTTTCTCGCTCAAACAGCGTTATTCTGACAGGAAAATGAGAGAATGTGATTATTTTAGATTTATGTGTTTTTATGTATCAAAATGACAATTCCACTGTAGAAACATCAAGTCTTGCATGTTTTTGAAGGACAGCATGGTTTATTTTGAATTCGTGTTGAGCCAGTGTGAAAAGTGCAAAAAGTGTTCATTTTGAGCTTATCTCGCTCAAATAGCGTCTTTTTGTGCTTTTCTCGCTCAAATAGCGTTATTCTGACAGGAAAATGACAGAATGTGATAATTTTAGATTCATGTGTTTTTATGTGTCAAACTGTCTTAGAATGACAATTCCACTGTAGAAACATCAAGTCTTGCATGTTTTTGAAGGACAGCATGGTTTATTTTGAATTCCTGTTGAGTTAGTGTGAAAAGTGCAACATATGTTCATTTTGTGCTTTTCTCGCTCAAACAGCGTTATTCTGTCAGGAAAATGAGAGAATGTGATTATTTTAGATGTATGTGTTTTTATGTATCAAAATGACAATTCCACTGTAGAAACATCAAGTATTGCGTGTTTTTGAAGGACAGCATGGTTTATTTTGAATTCGTGTTGTTAGTGTGAAAAGTGCAACAAGTGTTCATTTTGTGCTTCTCTCGCTCAAATAGCGTCTTCTCTGCTTCTCTCGCTCAAATAGCGTCTTTTCATGCTTTTCTCGCTCAAACAGCGTTATTCTGACAGGAAAATGAGAGAATGTGATTATTTTAGATTTATGTGTTTTTATGTATCAAAATGACAATTCCACTGTAGAAACATCAAGTCTTGCATGTTTTTGAAGGACAGCATGGTTTATTTTGAATTCCTGTGAGTTAGTGTGAAAAGTGCAGTATATGTTCATTTTGTGCTTTTCTCGCTCAAATAGCGTTATTATGAGCGGAAAATGACAGTATGTGCTTATTTCAGATTCATGTATTTTTATGCATCAAACTGTGTGAGAATGACAATTCCACTGTAGAAACATCAAGTCTTGCATGTTTTTGAAGGACAGCGTGGTTTATTTTGAATTCCTGTTGAGTTAGTGTGAAAAGTGCAACATATGTTCATTTTGTGCTTTTCTCGCTCAAATAGCGTTATTTTGAGCGGAAAATGACAGTATGTGCTTATTTCAGATTCATGTGTTTTTATGTATCAAACTGTGTGAGAATGACAATTCCACTGTAGAAACATCAAGTCTTGCATGTTTGTGAAGGACAGCATGGTTTATTTTGAATTCCTGTTGAGTTAGTGTGAAAAGTGCAACATATGTTCATTTTGTGCTTTTCTCGCTCAAATAGCGTTATTTTGAGCGGAAAATGACAGATTGTGCTTATTTTAGATTCATGTGTTTTTATGTATCAAACTGTGTGAGAATGACAATTCCACTGTAGAAACATCAAGTCTTGCATGTTTTTGAAGAACAGCATGGTTTATTTTGAATTCCTGTTGAGTTAGTGTGAAAAGTGCAACATATGTTCATTTTGTGCTTTTCTCGCTCAAACAGCGTTATTCTGTCAGGAAAATGAGAGAATGTGATTATTTTAGATGTATGTGTTTTTATGTATCAAAATGACAATTCCACTGTAGAAACATCAAGTCTTGCGTGTTTTTGAAGGACAGCATGGTTTATTTTGAATTCGTGTTGTTAGTGTGAAAAGTGCAACAAGTGTTCATTTTGTGCTTCTCTCGCTCAAATAGCGTCTTCTCTGCTTCTCTCGCTCAAATAGCGTCTTTTCATGCTTTTCTCGCTCAAACAGCGTTATTCTGACAGGAAAATGAGAGAATGTGATTATTTTAGATTTATGTGTTTTTATGTATCAAAATGACAATTCCACTGTAGAAACATCAAGTCTTGCATGTTTTTGAAGGACAGCATGGTTTATTTTGAATTCGTGTTGAGCCAGTGTGAAAAGTGCAAAAAGTGTTCATTTTGAGCTTATCTCGCTCAAATAGCGTCTTTTTGTGCTTTTCTCGCTCAAATAGCGTTATTCTGACAGGAAAATGACAGAATGTGATTATTTTAGATTCATGTGTTTTTATGTGTCAAACTGTCTTAGAATGACAATTCCACTGTAGAAACATCAAGTCTTGCATGTTTTTGAAGGACAGCATGGTTTATTTTGAATTCCTGTTGAGTTAGTGTGAAAAGTGCAACATATGTTCATTTTGTGCTTTTCTCGCTCAAATAGCGTTATTTTGAGCGGAAAATGACAGCATGTGCTTATTTCAGATTCATGTGTTTTTATGTATCAAACTGTGTGAGAATGACAATTCCACTGTAGAAACATCAAGTCTTGCATGTTTTTGAAGGACAGCATGATTTATTTTGAATTCCTGTTGAGTTAGTGTGAAAAGTGCAGTATATGTTCATTTTGTGCTTTTCTCGCTCAAATAGCGTTATTTTGAGCGGAAAATGACAGAATGTGCTTATTTTAGATTCATGTGTTTTTATGAATCAAACTGTGTGAGAATGACAATTCCACTGTAGAAACATCAATTCTTGTATGTTTTTGAAGGACAGCATGGTTTATTTTGAATTCCTGTTGAGTTAGTGTGAAAAGTGCAACATATTTTCATTTTGTGCTTTTCTCGCTCAAATAGCGTTATTTTGAGCGGAAAATGACAGAATGTGCTTATTTTAGATTCATGTGTTTTTATGCATCAAAATGACAATTCCACTGTAGAAACATCAAGTCTTGCATGTTTTTGAAGGACAGCATGGTTTATTTTGAATTCGTGTTGAGTCAGTGTGAAAAGTGCAACAAGTGTTCATTTTGTGCTTCTCTCGCTCAAATAGCGTCTTTTCATGCTTTTCTCGCTCACATAGCGTCTTTTTTTGCTTTTCTCGCTCAAACAGTGTTATTCTGACAGGAAAATGAGAGAATGTGATTATTTTAGATTTATGTGTTTTTATGTATCAAAATGACAATTCCACTGTAGAAACATCAAGTCTTGCATGTTTTTGAAGGACAGCATGGTTTATTTTGAATTCGTGTTGAGCCAGTGTGAAAAGTGCAAAAAGTGGTCATTTTGAGCTTATCTCTCTCAAATAGCGTCTTTTTGTGCTTTTCTCGCTCAAATAGCGTTATTCTGACAGGAAAATGACACAATGTGATTATTTTAGATTCATGTGTTTTTATGTGTCAACCTGTCTTAGAATGACAATTCCACTGTAGAAACATCAAGTCTTGCATGTTTTTGAAGGACAGCATGGTTTATTTTGAATTCGTGTTGTTAGTGTGAAAAGTGCAACAAGCGTTCATTTTGTGCTTCTCTCGCTCAAATAGCATCTTTTTTTGCTTTTCTCGCTCAAACAGCGTTATTCTGACAGGAAAATGAGAGAATGTGATTATTTTAGATTTATGTGTTTTTATGTATCAAAATGACAATTCCACTGTAGAAACATCAAGTCTTGCATGTTTTTGAAGGACAGCATGGTTTTTTTTGAATTCGTGTTGAGCCAGTGTGAAAAGTGCAAAAAGTGTTAATTTTGAGCTTATCTCGCTCAAATAGCGTCTTTTTGTGCTTTTCTCGCTCAAATAGCGTTATTCTGACAGGAAAATGACAGAATGTGATTATTTTAGATTCATGTGTTTTTATGTGTCAAACTGTCTTAGAATGACAATTCCACTGTAGAAACATCAAGTCTTGCGTGTTTTTGAAGGACAGCATGGTTTATTTTGAATTCGTGTTGTTAGTGTGAAAAGTGCAACAAGTGTTCATTTTGTGCTTCTCTCGCTCAAATAGCGTCTTTTTTTGCTTTTCTCGCTCAAACAGCGTTATTCTGACAGGAAAATGAGAGAATGTGATTATTTTAGATTTATGTGTTTTTATGTATCAAAATGACAATTCCACTGTAGAAACATCAAGTCTTGCATGTTTTTGAAGGACAGCATGGTTTATTTTGAATTCCTGTTGAGTTAGTGTGAAAAGTGCAACATATGTTCATTTTGGGGCGGCACGGTGGCGCAGCAGGTAGTGCGCGTGCCTCACAGCAAGAAGGTTGCTGGTTCGAACCCGGGGTCGGGCAGGGTCTTTCTGAAGTTTTTCTGTGAAGTTTGCATGTTCTTCCCTTGCATGCGTGGGTTCTCTCCGGGCACTCTGGCTTCCTCCCACAGACCAAAAACATGCTCATTAGGTTAATTGGTTTCTAAATTGTCCGTAGGTGTGAGTGTGTGTCTGTGTATGTTGCCCTGCGATCGGCTCGCGACCGGTTCAGGGTGTACCCCGCCTCTCGCCCATTGCTAGCTGGGATAGGCTCCAGCCCCCCGCAACCCCGAAATGGGATGCGCGGGTAAAGAAGATGAATGAATGCTTTTCTCGCTCGAACAGCGTTATTCTGACAGGAAAATGAGAGAATGTGATTATTTTAGATTTATGTGTTTTCATGTGTCAAACTGTCTTACAATGACAATCCCACTTTAGAAACATCAATTGTGCATGTTTTTGAAGGACAACATGATTTATTTTTAGTTGGATGTGTCGTGTTGCAGTTACTGTGAAAAATGCAACACGTCAAGTAAGTAAGTAAGTAAGTAAATAAGAAAGTAAGAAACTAAGTAAGTTTTTAATTGCTTGGATGTCGTCTTGTGTATCAGTCTTAGTATAAAGGTTGTCCACATCAATTGTGAATGGAAAAGAGCGGACCTTGTGTGTGAAGTCCGGATCCTGGCATTGGACTCTGTTCTGAGCTGGTGTGTTTGGATTGTTGTTTGACTTACGGATGGGCTGCTGATACCGCCACGGTCGGTAGTTATTCCAGCCGTTATTGCGGTTGATGTACGGGCGCTGGTTAGATGATGAGCCGGCGGTCACACGCGGGCGTCCTCCGTCATACTAGCCGGTGCGCATCTGGCCGTCTCGTACAAATCACAACGTCACGTATATTTGCGGGTTGATCCAGTTATAATATTCCCACTGTTCACACATTTTTCCGTAATAATAAGGACAGGTCTCGCACTGTTTCACTCCTATATGAGTATATTATCGGTGCCGGAAACTTGTTACAATCAAATATGAGGCTCAACCCTACATGAACTTGCTGTTTCACTCTGGCGGCGCTAGCCAACTAGCGCTACATGCTAACGTGTTTCCGAAAATGAACGATCATGAAATATTCATCACAGGTTTAATATCTTGACGGATCATTTGAGATGGAGAGACATTAGACGACCAATGCACATTACCAACAGATGAACTAACTAAGCTAAAATAATTAAAAATGTACTAACTTGGACGGCTCGGCTCAGAGGAAAAAAGGCTGCGCACGGCTCGGATTTTCAGTTCAACACTGCGCGTGACGTCACATTGCGAGCGCATGCGTGTTGGTTGAAATGCACACGACGTATTTTCTGAAGTTAACTGAATGGATTATCATGGGTTTTTAATGAGTTTCCGCGCATTTTTCAAGTTGAAGTTGTTCTAACTCTTCTTACTTTGTTGTAGTCGGCAATGAATTCTCTCAGCTTGACAGGAATAGTCTTTCTGACTAAAAGCCCAAATCCCTTTTAACAGTGTGTTGAGTTACAGTGAAAAATGCAACACGTCTCATTTTGTGTTTGTCTCGCTGTACAGTTTGAGATTGACAGTGAAATCAGATGAATGTCACTATTTAAAACTCAGCTGTTGTTATGTGTCAAACTGTCTTCGAATGACAATTCCCCTCCCCACCCTCTGCTCTCCTCTCGACACTTTCATTAAGGCCGTGTGGATATGCTGTTCCTGATTAATTAACCCAATCTCTCTCAGCTCTTCTTCTCTGGACCATGGACCATTTTGGTTTACACTCCAGGGTCAGGGCATGTACTGGATCCCAGTCAGGGGAGACAAATGCTGGAAAACATGCCGGTCAGTATTCTTTTGTTCTACAATATTGTATTTATGACATGCAATCTGTACATGTATTGTCAGGCTTGTTTCTCCCACATATCTTTTGCCACATTGTTTACAAATCACCATATACACACATTTTTGAAAGAAATATTCCCCTGTCTGGCGGTTTTAAACACCTCTTATTCGAGCAAATCTCCAAAAATGGCCCTGAAGTGCCCTCTGCTGGACAAGCCGAGCACGTTGGTGGCTTGTTTAAAATCCTCTGTCTGTGTGTACATTCTGTGGAACCGTGATAATTGTCATTTGAAATAAACTTTTGTGTCCAATTGGTTGTGTAGAGTGAATTTTGGGTCCTTTGAATGTGGCTGTGTCCAAGAAATTAACCGAATTGTGATGACTTGTGGATTTACATTTTATAAAGGAATTATGCTTGTTAAGATGTACAAAAACATTACAAATTCCTCCTCCTCCTCAAAAATAAATAAGTACATAAATAAATAAATAAATAAATAATGTTTTTAATTGCTTGGATGTCGTCTTGTGTATCAATCTTAGTATAAAGGCTGTCCACATCAATCGTGAATAGAAAAGAGCGGACCTTGTGTGTAAAGTCCGGATCCTGGCATTGGACTCTGTTCTGAGCTGGTGTGTTTGGATTGTTGTTTGACTTACGGATGGGCTGCTGATACTGCCACGGTCGGTAGTTATTCCAGCCATTATTGCGGATGATGTACGGGCGCTGGTTAGATGATGAGCCGGCGGTCACACGCGGGCGTCCTCCGTCATACCAGCCGTGCGCATCTGGCCGCGCGGCGCTGCTACAAAAGTCTTCGGGGACTGTTGGATAACCACGGCGGGACTGCTGGTCAGCTCTGGTCAATTGTGAATGTTTGTGAAAGACAACATTGTTTATTTTGACCACCGTATGTAGTTACTGTGAAAAATGTAACAAGTGTTCATCTTGTCTCATTTTGTGCTTGTCTCGCTCATATAGCGTCATTTTGCCAGGAAAATCAAAGGAAAGTCAATATTTAAGATTCATTTCTTTTTCTGTGTCAAACTGTCTTAGAATGACAATCCCACTTTAGAAACATCAATTGTGCATGTTTTTGAAGGACAATGTGATTTATTTTGACTTGGTTACTGTGAAAAATGCAACACGTCTCATTTTGTGCTTGTCTCGCTCGTACAGTTTGAGATTGACAGTGAAATCAGATGAATGTCACTATTTAAAACTCAGCTGTTGTTATGTGTCAAACTGTCTTCGAATGACATTTCCCCTCCCCACCCTCTGCTCTCCTCCTCGACACTTTCATTAAGGCCATGTGGATATGCTGTTCCTGATTAATTAACCAGAGTCAGAAAAAGCTTTATTGCCAAGAATGCTTTTACACATACGAGGAATTTTTTCTGGTGAAATTGGTGCATGACACATCTACTAAAATATGACACATCTACTAAAATAAGAGCATAAAAAATAACAATTTAAATATATATACACAAGTCTGTTATTGTTAGAAACACAGTACTGTTTTTCAGAAAGAAGTCCCAGTTGAGCGTTAATGTAACGCATAGAGTTATATTTATATCACTCAATGTGACAGAATGAGTCCGAGGTGGAATGTGAAGAGTGTCAGGGGGGGTTCCGGGCCTTGTTGGTAAGGCTGACAGCAGACGGGAAAAAACTGTTCTTGTGGCGTGAGGTTTTGGTCCTGATGGACCGCAGCCTCCTGCCAGAGGGGAGTGGCTCAAAGAGTTTGTGTCCGGGGTGAGAGGGATCAGCCACAATCTTTTCTGCACGCCTCAGGGTCCTGGAGGCGTACAGGTCCTGAAGAGATGGTAGATTGCAGCCAATCACCTTCTCTGCAGACCGAATGACACGCTGCAGTCTGCCCTTGTCCTTGGCGGTGGCAGCAGCGTACCAGATGGTGATGGAGGAGGTGAGGATGGACTCGATGATGGCTGTGTAGAAGTGCACCATCATTGTCTTTGGCAGGCTGAATTTCTTCAGCTGCCGTAGGAAGTACATCCTCTGCTGTGCTTTCCTGATGAGGGAGCTGATGTTCGGCTCCCACTTGAGGTCCTGGGAGATGATAGTTCCCAGGAAGCCGAAAGACTCCACAGTGTCAATAGTGGAGTCACAGAGGGTGATGGGGGCGGGTGAGGCTGAGTTCTTCCTGTAGTCCACAACCATCTCCACTGTCTTTAGAGCATTTAGCTCCAGGTTGTTCTGATTGCACCAGGTCACCAGATGGTCAACCTCCCACCTGTAGGCGGACTCGTCGCCATCAGAGATGAGTCCGATGAGGATGGTGTCGTCCGCAAACTTCAGGAGCTTGACAGACTGGTGACTGGAGGTGCAGCTGTTCGTGTACAGGGAGAAGAGCAGAGGAGAAAGAACACAGCCCTGGGGGGATCCGGTGCTGATGGTCTTAGCGTCGGAGAGGTGTTTCCCCAGCTTCACGCACTGTTTCCTGTCAGACAGGAAGTCTGTGATCCACCTGCAGGTGGAGTCAGGCACGCTCAGCTGGGAGAGCTTCTCCTGAAGCAGAGTTGGGACGATGGTGTTGAAGGCAGAACTGAAATCCACAAACAGGATCCTAGCGTAGGTTCCTGCGGAGTCCAGGTGCTGGAGGATGAAGTGGAGGGCCAAGTTGACTGCATCGTCTACAGACCTGTTGGCTCTGTAGGCAAACTGCAGGGGGTCCAGGAGAGGGTCAGTGATGTCTCTGATGTGTGAGACCAAAAGGCGCTCAAAGGACTTCATGACCACAGAGGTCAGGGCGACGGGTCTGAAGTCATTAAGTCCAATCTCTCTCAGCTCTTCTTCTCTGGGCCGTGGACCATTTTGGTTTACACTCCAGGGTCAGGGCATGTACTGGATCCCAGTCAGGGGAGACAAATGCTGGAAAACATGCCGGTCAGTATTCTTTTGTTCTACAATATTGTATTTATGAGATGCAATCTGTACATGTATTGTCAGGCTTGTTTCTCCCACATATCTTTTGCCACATTATTTACAAATCACCATATACACACATTTTTGAAAGAAATATTCCCCTGTCTGGCGCTTTTAAACCCCTCTTATTCGCGCAAGTCGTCTAGCAATCCTTGTCGTTCGAAATAATTCCAAATATGGCCCTGGAGTGCCCTCTGCTGGATAAAGCCGAGAACAGCACTTTGGTGGCTTGTTTAGAATCCTCTGTCTGTGTGTATATTCTGTGGAACCGTGATAATTGTCATTTGAAATAAACTTTTGTGTCCAATTGGTTGTGTAGAGTGAATATGGGTCCGTTGAATGTGGTTGTGTCCAAGAAATTAACCAAATTGTGATGACTTATGGATTTACATTTTATACAGCGATTATGCTTGTTAAGATGTACAAAAACATTACAAATTCCTCCTCCTCAAATATAAATAAATAAATCAAGTTTTTAATTGCTTGGATGTCGTCTTGTGTATCAATCTTAGTATAAAGGCTGTCCACATCAATTGTGAATAGAAAAGAGCGGACCTTGTGTGTAAAGTCCGGATCCTGGCATTGGACTTTGTTCTGAGCTGGTGTGTTTGGATTGTTGTTTGACTTACGGATGGGCTGCTGATACCGCTACGGTCGGTAGTTATTCCAGCCATTATTGCGGATGATGTACGGGCGCTGGTTAGATGATGAGCCGGTGGTCACACGCGGGCGTCCTCCGTCATAACAGCCGGTGCGCATCTGGCCGCGCGGCGCTGCTACAAAAGTCTTCGGGGACTGTTGAATAACCACGGCGGGACTGCTGGTCAGCTCTGGTCAATTGTGAATGTTTGTGAAAGACAACATTGTTTATTTTGACCACCGTATGTAGTTGCTGTGAAAAATGTAACAAGTGTTCATCTTGTCTCATTTTGTGCTTGTCTCGCTCATATAGCGTCTTTTTGCCAGGAAAATCAAAGGAAAGTCAATATTTAAGATTCATTTCTTTTTCTGTGTCAAACTGTCTTAGAATGACAATCCCACTTTAGAAACATCAATCGTGCATGTTTTTGAAGGACAACATGATTTATTTTGACTTGGTGTTGAGTTACTGTGAAAAATGCAACACGTCTCATTTTATGCTTGTCTCGCTCATACAGTTTGAGATTGACAGTGAAATCAGATGAATGTCACTATTTAAAACTCAGCTGTTGTTATGTGTCAAACTGTCTTCGAATGACAATTCCCCTCCCCAGGGCCGTGGACCATTTTGGTTTACACTCCAGGGTCAGGGCATGTACTGGATCCCAGTCAGGGGAGACAAATGCTGGAAAACATGCCGGTCAGTATTCTTTTGTTCTACAATATTGTATTTATGACATGCAATCTGTACATGTATTGTCAGGCTTGTTTCTCCCACATATCTTTTGCCACATTATTTACAAATCGCCATATACACACATTTTTGAAAGAAATATTCCCCTGTCTGGCGCTTTTAAACCCCTCTTATTCGCGCAAGTCGTCTAGCAATCCTTGTCGTTCGAAATAATTCCAAATATGGCCCTGGAGTGCCCTCTGCTGGATAAAGCCGAGAACAGCACTTTGGTGGCTTGTTTAGAATCCTCTGTCTCTGTGTATATTCTGTGGAACCGTGATAATTGTCATTTGAAATAAACTTTTGTGTCCAATTGGTTGTGTAGAGTGAATATGGGTCCGTTGAATGTGGTTGTGTCCAAGAAATTAACCAAATTGTGATGACTTATGGATTTACATTTTATACAGCGATTATGCTTGTTAAGATGTACAAAAACATTACAAATTCCTCCTCCTCAAATATAAATAAATAAATCAAGTTTTTAATTGCTTGGATGTCGTCTTGTGTATCAATCTTAGTATAAAGGCTGTCCACATCAATTGTGAATAGAAAAGAGCGGACCTTGTGTGTAAAGTCCGGATCCTGGCATTGGACTTTGTTCTGAGCTGGTGTGTTTGGATTGTTGTTTGACTTACGGATGGGCTGCTGATACCGCTACGGTCGGTAGTTATTCCAGCCATTATTGCGGATGATGTACGGGCGCTGTTTAGATGATGAGCCGGTGGTCACACGCGGGCGTCCTCCGTCATAACAGCCGGTGCGCATCTGGCCGCGCGGCGCTGCTACAAAAGTCTTCGGGGACTGTTGAATAACCACGGCGGGACTGCTGGTCAGCTCTGGTCAATTGTGAATGTTTGTGAAAGACAACATTGTTTATTTTGACCACCGTATGTAGTTGCTGTGAAAAATGTAACAAGTGTTCATCTTGTCTCATTTTGTGCTTGTCTCGCTCATATAGTGTCATTTTGCCAGGAAAATCAAAGGAAAGTCAATATTTAAGATTCATTTCTTTTTCTGTGTCAAACTGTCTTAGAATGACAATCCCACTTTAGAAACATCAATCGTGCATGTTTTTGAAGGACAACATGATTTATTTTGACTTGGTGTTGAGTTACTGTGAAAAATGCAACACGTCTCATTTTATGCTTGTCTCGCTCGTACAGTTTGAGATTGACAGTGAAATCAGATGAATGTCACTATTTAAAACTCAGCTGTTGTTATGTGTCAAACTGTCTTCGAATGACATTTCCCCTCCCCACCCTCTGCTCTCCTCCTCGACACTTTCATTAAGGCCGTGTGGATATGCTGTTCCTGATTAATTAACCAGAATCAGAAAAAGCTTTATTGCCAAGAATGCTTTTACACATACGAGGAATTTTTTCTGGTGAAATTGGTGCATGACACATCTACTAAAATATGACACATCTACTAAAATAAGAGCATAAAAAATAACAATTTAAATATATATACACAAGTCTGTTATTGTTAGAAACACAGTACTGTTTTTCAGAAAGAAGTCCCAGTTGAGCGTTAATGTAACGCATAGAGTTATATTTATATCACTCAATGTGACAGAATGAGTCCGAGGTGGAATGTGAAGAGTGTCAGGGGGGGTTCCGGGCCTTGTTGGTAAGGCTGACAGCAGACGGGAAAAAACTGTTCTTGTGGCGTGAGGTTTTGGTCCTGATGGACCGCAGCCTCCTGCCAGAGGGGAGTGGCTCAAAGAGTTTGTGTCCGGGGTGAGAGGGATCAGCCACAATCTTTTCTGCACGCCTCAGGGTCCTGGAGGCGTACAGGTCCTGAAGAGATGGTAGATTGCAGCCAATCACCTTCTCTGCAGACCGAATGACACGCTGCAGTCTGCCCTTGTCCTTGGCGGTGGCAGCAGCGTACCAGATGGTGATGGAGGAGGTGAGGATGGACTCGATGATGGCTGTGTAGAAGTGCACCATCATTGTCTTTGGCAGGCTGAATTTCTTCAGCTGCCGTAGGAAGTACATCCTCTGCTGTGCTTTCCTGATGAGGGAGCTGATGTTCGGCTCCCACTTGAGGTCCTGGGAGATGATAGTTCCCAGGAAGCCGAAAGACTCCACAGTGTCAATAGTGGAGTCACAGAGGGTGATGGGGGCGGGTGAGGCTGAGTTCTTCCTGTAGTCCACAACCATCTCCACTGTCTTTAGAGCATTTAGCTCCAGGTTGTTCTGATTGCACCAGGTCACCAGATGGTCAACCTCCCACCTGTAGGCGGACTCGTCGCCATCAGAGATGAGTCCGATGAGGATGGTGTCGTCCGCAAACTTCAGGAGCTTGACAGACTGGTGACTGGAGGTGCAGCTGTTCGTGTACAGGGAGAAGAGCAGAGGAGAAAGAACACAGCCCTGGGGGGATCCGGTGCTGATGGTCTTAGCGTCGGAGAGGTGTTTCCCCAGCTTCACGCACTGTTTCCTGTCAGACAGGAAGTCTGTGATCCACCTGCAGGTGGAGTCAGGCACGCTCAGCTGGGAGAGCTTCTCCTGAAGCAGAGTTGGGACGATGGTGTTGAAGGCAGAACTGAAATCCACAAACAGGATCCTAGCGTAGGTTCCTGCGGAGTCCAGGTGCTGGAGGATGAAGTGGAGGGCCAAGTTGACTGCATCGTCTACAGACCTGTTGGCTCTGTAGGCAAACTGCAGGGGGTCCAGGAGAGGGTCAGTGATGTCTCTGATGTGTGAGACCAAAAGGCGCTCAAAGGACTTCATGACCACAGAGGTCAGGGCGACGGGTCTGAAGTCATTAAGTCCAATCTCTCTCAGCTCTTCTTCTCTGGGCCGTGGACCATTTTGGTTTACACTCCAGGGTCAGGGCATGTACTGGATCCCAGTCAGGGGAGACAAATGCTGGAAAACATGCCGGTCAGTATTCTTTTGTTCTACAATATTGTATTTATGAGATGCAATCTGTACATGTATTGTCAGGCTTGTTTCTCCCACATATCTTTTGCCACATTATTTACAAATCACCATATACACACATTTTTGAAAGAAATATTCCCCTGTCTGGCGCTTTTAAACCCCTCTTATTCGCGCAAGTCGTCTAGCAATCCTTGTCGTTCGAAATAATTCCAAATATGGCCCTGGAGTGCCCTCTGCTGGATAAAGCCGAGAACAGCACTTTGGTGGCTTGTTTAGAATCCTCTGTCTGTGTGTATATTCTGTGGAACCGTGATAATTGTCATTTGAAATAAACTTTTGTGTCCAATTGGTTGTGTAGAGTGAATATGGGTCCGTTGAATGTGGTTGTGTCCAAGAAATTAACCAAATTGTGATGACTTATGGATTTACATTTTATACAGCGATTATGCTTGTTAAGATGTACAAAAACATTACAAATTCCTCCTCCTCAAATATAAATAAATAAATCAAGTTTTTAATTGCTTGGATGTCGTCTTGTGTATCAATCTTAGTATAAAGGCTGTCCACATCAATTGTGAATAGAAAAGAGCGGACCTTGTGTGTAAAGTCCGGATCCTGGCATTGGACTTTGTTCTGAGCTGGTGTGTTTGGATTGTTGTTTGACTTACGGATGGGCTGCTGATACCGCTACGGTCGGTAGTTATTCCAGCCATTATTGCGGATGATGTACGGGCGCTGGTTAGATGATGAGCCGGTGGTCACACGCGGGCGTCCTCCGTCATAACAGCCGGTGCGCATCTGGCCGCGCGGCGCTGCTACAAAAGTCTTCGGGGACTGTTGAATAACCACGGCGGGACTGCTGGTCAGCTCTGGTCAATTGTGAATGTTTGTGAAAGACAACATTGTTTATTTTGACCACCGTATGTAGTTGCTGTGAAAAATGTAACAAGTGTTCATCTTGTCTCATTTTGTGCTTGTCTCGCTCATATAGCGTCATTTTGCCAGGAAAATCAAAGGAAAGTCAATATTTAAGATTCATTTCTTTTTCTGTGTCAAACTGTCTTAGAATGACAATCCCACTTTAGAAACATCAATCGTGCATGTTTTTGAAGGACAACATGATTTATTTTGACTTGGTGTTGAGTTACTGTGAAAAATGCAACACGTCTCATTTTGTGCTTGTCTCGCTCGTACAGTTTGAGATTGACAGTGAAATCAGATGAATGTCACTATTTAAAACTCAGCTGTTGTTATGTGTGAAACTGTCTTCGAATGACATTTCCCCTCCCCACCCTCTGCTCTCCTCCTCGACACTTTCATTAAGGCCGTGTGGATATGCTGTTCCTGATTAATTAACCCAATCTCTCTCAGCTCTTCTTCTCTGGGCCGTGGACCATTTTGGTTTACACTCCAGGGTCAGGGCATGTACTGGATCCCAGTCAGGGGAGACAAATGCTGGAAAACATGCCGGTCAGTATTCTTTTGTTCTACAATATTGTATTTATGACATGCAATCTGTACATGTATTGTCAGGCTTGTTTCTCCCACATATCTTTTGCCACATTATTTACAAATCACCATATACACACATTTTTGAAAGAAATATTCCCCTGTCTGGCGCTTTTAAACCCCTCTTATTCGCGCAAGTCGTCTAGCAATCCTTGTCGTTCGAAATGATTCCAAAAATGGCCCTGGAGTGCCCTCTGCTGGATAAAGCCGAGAACAGCACTTTGGTGGCTTGTTTAAAATCCTCTGTCTGTGTGTATATTCTGTGGAACCGTGATAATTGTCATTTGAAATAAACTTTTGTGTCCAATTGGTTGTGTAGAGTGAATATGGGTCCGTTGAATGTGGTTGTGTCCAAGAAATTAACCAAATTGTGATGACCTACGGATTTACATTTTATACAGCGATTATGCTTGTTAAGATGTACAAAAACATTACAAATTCCTCCTCCTCAAATATAAATAGATAAATAAATAAATCAAGTTTTTAATTGCTTGGATGTCGTCTTGTGTATCAATCTTAGTATAAAGGCTGTCCACATCAATTGTGAATAGAAAAGAGCGGACCTTGTGTGTAAAGTCCGGATCCTGGCATTGGACTCTGTTCTGCGCTGGTGTGTTTGGATTGTTGTTTGACTTACGGATGGGCTGCTGATACCGCCACGGTCGGTAGTTATTCCAGCCTTTATTGCGGATGATGTACGGGCGCTGGTTAGATGATGAGCCGGCGGTCACACGCGGGCGTCCTCCGTCATACCAGCCGGTGCGCATCTGGCCGCGCGGCGCTGCTACAAAAGTCTTCGGGGACTGTTGGATAACCACGGCGGGACTGCTGGTCAGCTCTGGTCAATTGTGAATGTTTGTGAAAGACAACATTGTTTATTTTGACCACCGTATGTAGTTACTGTGAAAAATGTAACAAGTGTTCATCTTGTCTCATTTTGTGCTTGTCTCGCTCATATAGCGTCATTTTGCCAGGAAAATCAAAGGAAAGTCAATATTTAAGATTCATTTCTTTTTCTGTGTCAAACTGTCTTAGAATGACAATCCCACTTTAGAAACATCAATTGTGCATGTTTTTGAAGGACAACATGATTTATTTTGACTTGGTGTTGAGTTACTGTGAAAAATGCAACACGTCTCATTTTGTGCTTGTCTCGCTCGTACAGTTTGAGATTGACAGTGAAATCAGATGAATGTCACTATTTAAAACTCAGCTGTTGTTATGTGTCAAACTGTCTTCGAATGACAATTCCCCTCCCCAGGGCCGTGGACCATTTTGGTTTACACTCCAGGGTCAGGGCATGTACTGGATCCCAGTCAGGGGAGACAAATGCTGGAAAACATGCCGGTCAGTATTCTTTTGTTCTACAATATTGTATTTATGACATGCAATCTGTACATGTATTGTCAGGCTTGTTTCTCCCACATATCTTTTGCCACATTATTTACAAATCACCATATACACACATTTTTGAAAGAAATATTCCCCTGTCTGGCGCTTTTAAACCCCTCTTATTCGCGCAAGTCGTCTAGCAATCCTTGTCGTTCGAAATGATTCCAAAAATGGCCCTGGAGTGCCCTCTGCTGGATAAAGCCGAGAACAGCACTTTGGTGGCTTGTTTAAAATCCTCTGTCTGTGTGTATATTCTGTGGAACCGTGATAATTGTCATTTGAAATAAACTTTTGTGTCCAATTGGTTGTGTAGAGTGAATATGGGTCCGTTGAATGTGGTTGTGTCCAAGAAATTAACCAAATTGTGATGACCTACGGATTTACATTTTATACAGCGATTATGCTTGTTAAGATGTACAAAAACATTACAAATTCCTCCTCCTCAAATATAAATAGATAAATAAATAAATCAAGTTTTTAATTGCTTGGATGTCGTCTTGTGTATCAATCTTAGTATAAAGGCTGTCCACATCAATTGTGAATAGAAAAGAGCGGACCTTGTGTGTAAAGTCCGGATCCTGGCATTGGACTCTGTTCTGCGCTGGTGTGTTTGGATTGTTGTTTGACTTACGGATGGGCTGCTGATACCGCCACGGTCGGTAGTTATTCCAGCCTTTATTGCGGATGATGTACGGGCGCTGGTTAGATGATGAGCCGGCGGTCACACGCGGGCGTCCTCCGTCATACCAGCCGGTGCGCATCTGGCCGCGCGGCGCTGCTACAAAAGTCTTCGGGGACTGTTGGATAACCACGGCGGGACTGCTGGTCAGCTCTGGTCAATTGTGAATGTTTGTGAAAGACAACATTGTTTATTTTGACCACCGTATGTAGTTACTGTGAAAAATGTAACAAGTGTTCATCTTGTCTCATTTTGTGCTTGTCTCGCTCATATAGCGTCATTTTGCCAGGAAAATCAAAGGAAAGTCAATATTTAAGATTCATTTCTTTTTCTGTGTCAAACTGTCTTAGAATGACAATCCCACTTTAGAAACATCAATTGTGCATGTTTTTGAAGGACAACGTGATTTATTTTGACTTGGTGTTGAGTTACTGTGAAAAATGCAACACGTCTCATTTTGTGCTTGTCTCGCTCGTACAGTTTGAGATTGACAGTGAAATCAGATGAATGTCACTATTTAAAACTCAGCTGTTGTTATGTGTCAAACTGTCTTCGAATGACAATTCCCCTCCCCACCCTCTGCTCTCCTCCTCGACACTTTCATTAAGGCCGTGTGGATATGCTGTTCCTGATTAATTAACCCAATCTCTCTCAGCTCTTCTTCTCTGGGCCGTGGACCATTTTGGTTTACACTCCAGGGTCAGGGCATGTACTGGATCCCAGTCAGGGGAGACAAATGCTGGAAAACATGCCGGTCAGTATTCTTTTGTTCTACAATATTGTATTTATGACATGCAATCTGTACATGTATTGTCAGGCTTGTTTCTCCCACATATCTTTTGCCACATTATTTACAAATCACCATATACACACATTTTTGAAAGAAATATTCCCCTGTCTGGCGCTTTTAAACCCCTCTTATTCGCGCAAGTCGTCTAGCAATCCTTGTCGTTCGAAATGATTCCAAAAATGGCCCTGGAGTGCCCTCTGCTGGATAAAGCCGAGAACAGCACTTTGGTGGCTTGTTTAAAATCCTCTGTCTGTGTGTATATTCTGTGGAACCGTGATAATTGTCATTTGAAATAAACTTTTGTGTCCAATTGGTTGTGTAGAGTGAATATGGGTCCGTTGAATGTGGTTGTGTCCAAGAAATTAACCAAATTGTGATGACCTACGGATTTACATTTTATACAGCGATTATGCTTGTTAAGATGTACAAAAACATTACAAATTCCTCCTCCTCAAATATAAATAGATAAATAAATAAATCAAGTTTTTAATTGCTTGGATGTCGTCTTGTGTATCAATCTTAGTATAAAGGCTGTCCACATCAATTGTGAATAGAAAAGAGCGGACCTTGTGTGTAAAGTCCGGATCCTGGCATTGGACTCTGTTCTGCGCTGGTGTGTTTGGATTGTTGTTTGACTTACGGATGGGCTGCTGATACCGCCACGGTCGGTAGTTATTCCAGCCTTTATTGCGGATGATGTACGGGCGCTGGTTAGATGATGAGCCGGCGGTCACACGCGGGCGTCCTCCGTCATACCAGCCGGTGCGCATCTGGCCGCGCGGCGCTGCTACAAAAGTCTTCGGGGACTGTTGGATAACCACGGCGGGACTGCTGGTCAGCTCTGGTCAATTGTGAATGTTTGTGAAAGACAACATTGTTTATTTTGACCACCGTATGTAGTTACTGTGAAAAATGTAACAAGTGTTCATCTTGTCTCATTTTGTGCTTGTCTCGCTCATATAGCGTCATTTTGCCAGGAAAATCAAAGGAAAGTCAATATTTAAGATTCATTTCTTTTTCTGTGTCAAACTGTCTTAGAATGACAATCCCACTTTAGAAACATCAATTGTGCATGTTTTTGAAGGACAACATGATTTATTTTGACTTGGTGTTGAGTTACTGTGAAAAATGCAACACGTCTCATTTTGTGCTTGTCTCGCTCGTACAGTTTGAGATTGACAGTGAAATCAGATGAATGTCACTATTTAAAACTCAGCTGTTGTTATGTGTCAAACTGTCTTCGAATGACAATTCCCCTCCCCAGGGCCGTGGACCATTTTGGTTTACACTCCAGGGTCAGGGCATGTACTGGATCCCAGTCAGGGGAGACAAATGCTGGAAAACATGCCGGTCAGTATTCTTTTGTTCTACAATATTGTATTTATGACATGCAATCTGTACATGTATTGTCAGGCTTGTTTCTCCCACATATCTTTTGCCACATTATTTACAAATCACCATATACACACATTTTTGAAAGAAATATTCCCCTGTCTGGCGCTTTTAAACCCCTCTTATTCGCGCAAGTCGTCTAGCAATCCTTGTCGTTCGAAATGATTCCAAAAATGGCCCTGGAGTGCCCTCTGCTGGATAAAGCCGAGAACAGCACTTTGGTGGCTTGTTTAAAATCCTCTGTCTGTGTGTATATTCTGTGGAACCGTGATAATTGTCATTTGAAATAAACTTTTGTGTCCAATTGGTTGTGTAGAGTGAATATGGGTCCGTTGAATGTGGTTGTGTCCAAGAAATTAACCAAATTGTGATGACCTACGGATTTACATTTTATACAGCGATTATGCTTGTTAAGATGTACAAAAACATTACAAATTCCTCCTCCTCAAATATAAATAGATAAATAAATAAATCAAGTTTTTAATTGCTTGGATGTCGTCTTGTGTATCAATCTTAGTATAAAGGCTGTCCACATCAATTGTGAATAGAAAAGAGCGGACCTTGTGTGTAAAGTCCGGATCCTGGCATTGGACTCTGTTCTGCGCTGGTGTGTTTGGATTGTTGTTTGACTTACGGATGGGCTGCTGATACCGCCACGGTCGGTAGTTATTCCAGCCTTTATTGCGGATGATGTACGGGCGCTGGTTAGATGATGAGCCGGCGGTCACACGCGGGCGTCCTCCGTCATACCAGCCGGTGCGCATCTGGCCGCGCGGCGCTGCTACAAAAGTCTTCGGGGACTGTTGGATAACCACGGCGGGACTGCTGGTCAGCTCTGGTCAATTGTGAATGTTTGTGAAAGACAACATTGTTTATTTTGACCACCGTATGTAGTTACTGTGAAAAATGTAACAAGTGTTCATCTTGTCTCATTTTGTGCTTGTCTCGCTCATATAGCGTCATTTTGCCAGGAAAATCAAAGGAAAGTCAATATTTAAGATTCATTTCTTTTTCTGTGTCAAACTGTCTTAGAATGACAATCCCACTTTAGAAACATCAATTGTGCATGTTTTTGAAGGACAACGTGATTTATTTTGACTTGGTGTTGAGTTACTGTGAAAAATGCAACACGTCTCATTTTGTGCTTGTCTCGCTCGTACAGTTTGAGATTGACAGTGAAATCAGATGAATGTCACTATTTAAAACTCAGCTGTTGTTATGTGTCAAACTGTCTTCGAATGACAATTCCCCTCCCCACCCTCTGCTCTCCTCCTCGACACTTTCATTAAGGCCGTGTGGATATGCTGTTCCTGATTAATTAACCCAATCTCTCTCAGCTCTTCTTCTCTGGGCCGTGGACCATTTTGGTTTACACTCCAGGGTCAGGGCATGTACTGGATCCCAGTCAGGGGAGACAAATGCTGGAAAACATGCCGGTCAGTATTCTTTTGTTCTACAATATTGTATTTATGACATGCAATCTGTACATGTATTGTCAGGCTTGTTTCTCCCACATATCTTTTGCCACATTATTTACAAATCACCATATACACACATTTTTGAAAGAAATATTCCCCTGTCTGGCGCTTTTAAACCCCTCTTATTCGCGCAAGTCGTCTAGCAATCCTTGTCGTTCGAAATGATTCCAAAAATGGCCCTGGAGTGCCCTCTGCTGGATAAAGCCGAGAACAGCACTTTGGTGGCTTGTTTAAAATCCTCTGTCTGTGTGTATATTCTGTGGAACCGTGATAATTGTCATTTGAAATAAACTTTTGTGTCCAATTGGTTGTGTAGAGTGAATATGGGTCCGTTGAATGTGGTTGTGTCCAAGAAATTAACCAAATTGTGATGACCTACGGATTTACATTTTATACAGCGATTATGCTTGTTAAGATGTACAAAAACATTACAAATTCCTCCTCCTCAAATATAAATAGATAAATAAATAAATCAAGTTTTTAATTGCTTGGATGTCGTCTTGTGTATCAATCTTAGTATAAAGGCTGTCCACATCAATTGTGAATAGAAAAGAGCGGACCTTGTGTGTAAAGTCCGGATCCTGGCATTGGACTCTGTTCTGCGCTGGTGTGTTTGGATTGTTGTTTGACTTACGGATGGGCTGCTGATACCGCCACGGTCGGTAGTTATTCCAGCCTTTATTGCGGATGATGTACGGGCGCTGGTTAGATGATGAGCCGGCGGTCACACGCGGGCGTCCTCCGTCATACCAGCCGGTGCGCATCTGGCCGCGCGGCGCTGCTACAAAAGTCTTCGGGGACTGTTGGATAACCACGGCGGGACTGCTGGTCAGCTCTGGTCAATTGTGAATGTTTGTGAAAGACAACATTGTTTATTTTGACCACCGTATGTAGTTACTGTGAAAAATGTAACAAGTGTTCATCTTGTCTCATTTTGTGCTTGTCTCGCTCATATAGCGTCATTTTGCCAGGAAAATCAAAGGAAAGTCAATATTTAAGATTCATTTCTTTTTCTGTGTCAAACTGTCTTAGAATGACAATCCCACTTTAGAAACATCAATTGTGCATGTTTTTGAAGGACAACGTGATTTATTTTGACTTGGTGTTGAGTTACTGTGAAAAATGCAACACGTCTCATTTTGTGCTTGTCTCGCTCGTACAGTTTGAGATTGACAGTGAAATCAGATGAATGTCACTATTTAAAACTCAGCTGTTGTTATGTGTCAAACTGTCTTCGAATGACAATTCCCCTCCCCACCCTCTGCTCTCCTCCTCGACACTTTCATTAAGGCCGTGTGGATATGCTGTTCCTGATTAATTAACCCAATCTCTCTCAGCTCTTCTTCTCTGGGCCGTGGACCATTTTGGTTTACACTCCAGGGTCAGGGCATGTACTGGATCCCAGTCAGGGGAGACAAATGCTGGAAAACATGCCGGTCAGTATTCTTTTGTTCTACAATATTGTATTTATGACATGCAATCTGTACATGTATTGTCAGGCTTGTTTCTCCCACATATCTTTTGCCACATTATTTACAAATCACCATATACACACATTTTTGAAAGAAATATTCCCCTGTCTGGCGCTTTTAAACCCCTCTTATTCGCGCAAGTCGTCTAGCAATCCTTGTCGTTCGAAATGATTCCAAAAATGGCCCTGGAGTGCCCTCTGCTGGATAAAGCCGAGAACAGCACTTTGGTGGCTTGTTTAAAATCCTCTGTCTGTGTGTATATTCTGTGGAACCGTGATAATTGTCATTTGAAATAAACTTTTGTGTCCAATTGGTTGTGTAGAGTGAATATGGGTCCGTTGAATGTGGTTGTGTCCAAGAAATTAACCAAATTGTGATGACCTACGGATTTACATTTTATACAGCGATTATGCTTGTTAAGATGTACAAAAACATTACAAATTCCTCCTCCTCAAATATAAATAGATAAATAAATAAATCAAGTTTTTAATTGCTTGGATGTCGTCTTGTGTATCAATCTTAGTATAAAGGCTGTCCACATCAATTGTGAATAGAAAAGAGCGGACCTTGTGTGTAAAGTCCGGATCCTGGCATTGGACTCTGTTCTGCGCTGGTGTGTTTGGATTGTTGTTTGACTTACGGATGGGCTGCTGATACCGCCACGGTCGGTAGTTATTCCAGCCTTTATTGCGGATGATGTACGGGCGCTGGTTAGATGATGAGCCGGCGGTCACACGCGGGCGTCCTCCGTCATACCAGCCGGTGCGCATCTGGCCGCGCGGCGCTGCTACAAAAGTCTTCGGGGACTGTTGGATAACCACGGCGGGACTGCTGGTCAGCTCTGGTCAATTGTGAATGTTTGTGAAAGACAACATTGTTTATTTTGACCACCGTATGTAGTTACTGTGAAAAATGTAACAAGTGTTCATCTTGTCTCATTTTGTGCTTGTCTCGCTCATATAGCGTCATTTTGCCAGGAAAATCAAAGGAAAGTCAATATTTAAGATTCATTTCTTTTTCTGTGTCAAACTGTCTTAGAATGACAATCCCACTTTAGAAACATCAATTGTGCATGTTTTTGAAGGACAACGTGATTTATTTTGACTTGGTGTTGAGTTACTGTGAAAAATGCAACACGTCTCATTTTGTGCTTGTCTCGCTCGTACAGTTTGAGATTGACAGTGAAATCAGATGAATGTCACTATTTAAAACTCAGCTGTTGTTATGTGTCAAACTGTCTTCGAATGACAATTCCCCTCCCCACCCTCTGCTCTCCTCCTCGACACTTCCATTAAGGCCGTGTGGATATGCTGTTCCTGATTAATTAACCCAATCTCTCTCAGCTCTTCTTCTCTGGGCCGTGGACCATTTTGGTTTACACTCCAGGGTCAGGGCATGTACTGGATCCCAGTCAGGGGAGACAAATGCTGGAAAACATGCCGGTCAGTATTCTTTTGTTCTACAATATTGTATTTATGACATGCAATCTGTACATGTATTGTCAGGCTTGTTTCTCCCACATATCTTTTGCCACATTATTTACAAATCACCATATACACACATTTTTGAAAGAAATATTCCCCTGTCTGGCGGTTTTAAACCCCTCTTATTCGCGCAAGTCGTCCAGCAATCCTTGTCGTTCGAAATAATTCCAAAAATGGCCCTGGAGTGCCCTCTGCTGGATAAAGCCGAGAACAGCACTTTGGTGGCTTGTTTAAAATCCTCTGTCTGTGTGTATATTCTGTGGAACCGTGATAATTGTCATTTGAAATAAACTTTTGTGTCCAATTGGTTGTGTAGAGTGAATATGGGTCCGTTGAATGTGGTTGTGTCCAAGAAATTAACCAAATTGTGATGACCTACGGATTTACATTTTATACAGCGATTATGCTTGTTAAGATGTACAAAAACATTACAAATTCCTCCTCCTCAAATATAAATATATAAATAAATAAATCAAGTTTTTAATTGCTTGGATGTCGTCTTGTGTATCAATCTTAGTATAAAGGCTGTCCACATCAATTGTGAATAGAAAAGAGCGGACCTTGTGTGTAAAGTCCGGATCCTGGCATTGGACTCTGTTCTGCGCTGGTGTGTTTGGATTGTTGTTTGACTTACGGATGGGCTGCTGATACCGCCACGGTCGGTAGTTATTCCAGCCTTTATTGCGGATGATGTACGGGCGCTGGTTAGATGATGAGCCGGCGGTCACACGCGGGCGTCCTCCGTCATACCAGCCGGTGCGCATCTGGCCGCGCGGCGCTGCTACAAAAGTCTTCGGGGACTGTTGGATAACCACGGCGGGACTGCTGGTCAGCTCTGGTCAATTGTGAATGTTTGTGAAAGACAACATTGTTTATTTTGACCACCGTATGTAGTTACTGTGAAAAATGTAACAAGTGTTCATCTTGTCTCATTTTGTGCTTGTCTCGCTCATATAGCGTCATTTTGCCAGGAAAATCAAAGGAAAGTCAATATTTAAGATTCATTTCTTTTTCTGTGTCAAACTGTCTTAGAATGACAATCCCACTTTAGAAACATCAATTGTGCATGTTTTTGAAGGACAACGTGATTTATTTTGACTTGGTGTTGAGTTACTGTGAAAAATGCAACACGTCTCATTTTGTGCTTGTCTCGCTCGTACAGTTTGAGATTGACAGTGAAATCAGATGAATGTCACTATTTAAAACTCAGCTGTTGTTATGTGTCAAACTGTCTTCGAATGACAATTCCCCTCCCCACCCTCTGCTCTCCTCCTCGACACTTCCATTAAGGCCGTGTGGATATGCTGTTCCTGATTAATTAACCCAATCTCTCTCAGCTCTTCTTCTCTGGGCCGTGGACCATTTTGGTTTACACTCCAGGGTCAGGGCATGTACTGGATCCCAGTCAGGGGAGACAAATGCTGGAAAACATGCCGGTCAGTATTCTTTTGTTCTACAATATTGTATTTATGACATGCAATCTGTACATGTATTGTCAGGCTTGTTTCTCCCACATATCTTTTGCCACATTATTTACAAATCACCATATACACACATTTTTGAAAGAAATATTCCCCTGTCTGGCGGTTTTAAACCCCTCTTATTCGCGCAAGTCGTCCAGCAATCCTTGTCGTTCGAAATAATTCCAAAAATGGCCCTGGAGTGCCCTCTGCTGGATAAAGCCGAGAACAGCACTTTGGTGGCTTGTTTAAAATCCTCTGTCTGTGTGTATATTCTGTGGAACCGTGATAATTGTCATTTGAAATAAACTTTTGTGTCCAATTGGTTGTGTAGAGTGAATATGGGTCCGTTGAATGTGGTTGTGTCCAAGAAATTAACCAAATTGTGATGACCTACGGATTTACATTTTATACAGCGATTATGCTTGTTAAGATGTACAAAAACATTACAAATTCCTCCTCCTCAAATATAAATAAATAAATAAATCAAGTTTTTAATTGCTTGGATGTCGTCTTGTGTATCAGCCTTAGTATAAAGGCTGTCCACATCAATTGTGAATAGAAAAGGGCGGACCTTGTGTGTAAAGTCCGGATCCTGGCATTGGACTCTGTTCTGCGCTGGTGTGTTTGGATTGTTGTTTGACTTACGGATGGGCTGCTGATACCGCTATGGTCGGTAGTTATTCCAGCCATTATTGCGGATGATGTACGGGCGCTGGTTAGATGATGAGCCGGCGGTCACACGCGGGCGTCCTCCGTCATACCAGCCGGTGCGCATCTGGCCGCGCGGCGCTGCTACAAAAGTCTTCGGGGACTGTTGGATGACCACGGCTGGACTGCTGGTCAGCTCTGGTCAATTGTGAATGTTTGTGAAAGACAACATTGTTTATTTTGACCACCGTATGTAGTTACTGTGAAAAATGTAACAAGTGTTCATCTTGTCTCATTTTGTGCTTGTCTCGCTCATATAGCGTCATTTTGCCAGGAAAATCAAAGGAAAGTCAATATTTAAGATTCATTTCTTTTTCTGTGTCAAACTGTCTTAGAATGACAATCCCACTTTAGAAACATCAATTGTGCATGTTTTTGAAGGACAACATGATTTATTTTGACTTGGTTACTGTGAAAAATGCAACACGTCTCATTTTGTGCTTGTCTCGCTCGTACAGTTTGAGATTGACAGTGAAATCAGATGAATGTCACTATTTAAAACTCAGCTGTTGTTATGTGTCAAACTGTCTTCGAATGACAATTCCCCTCCCCACCCTCTGCTCTCCTCCTCGACACTTCCATTAAGGCCGTGTGGATATGCTGTTCCTGATTAATTAACCCAATCTCTCTCAGCTCTTCTTCTCTGGGCCGTGGACCATTTTGGTTTACACTCCAGGGTCAGGGCATGTACTGGATCCCAGTCAGGGGAGACAAATGCTGGAAAACATGCCGGTCAGTATTCTTTTGTTCTACAATATTGTATTTATGACATGCAATCTGTACATGTATTGTCAGGCTTGTTTCTCCCACATATCTTTTGCCACATTATTTACAAATCACCATATACACACATTTTTGAAAGAAATATTCCCCTGTCTGGCGCTTTTAAACCCCTCTTATTCGCGCAAGTCGTCCAGCAATCCTTGTCGTTCGAAATAATTCCAAAAATGGCCCTGGAGTGCCCTCTGCTGGATAAAGCCGAGAACAGCACTTTGGTGGCTTGTTTAAAATCCTCTGTCTGTGTGTATATTCTGTGGAACCGTGATAATTGTCATTTGAAATAAACTTTTGTGTCCAATTGGTTGTGTAGAGTGAATATGGGTCCGTTGAATGTGGTTGTGTCCAAGAAATTAACCAAATTGTGATGACCTACGGATTTACATTTTATACAGCGATTATGCTTGTTAAGATGTACAAAAACATTACAAATTCCTCCTCCTCAAATATAAATAGATAAATAAATAAATCAAGTTTTTAATTGCTTGGATGTCGTCTTGTGTATCAATCTTAGTATAAAGGCTGTCCACATCAATTGTGAATAGAAAAGAGCGGACCTTGTGTGTAAAGTCCGGATCCTGGCATTGGACTCTGTTCTGCGCTGGTGTGTTTGGATTGTTGTTTGACTTACGGATGGGCTGCTGATACCGCCACGGTCGGTAGTTATTCCAGCCTTTATTGCGGATGATGTACGGGCGCTGGTTAGATGATGAGCCGGCGGTCACACGCGGGCGTCCTCCGTCATACCAGCCGGTGCGCATCTGGCCGCGCGGCGCTGCTACAAAAGTCTTCGGGGACTGTTGGATAACCACGGCGGGACTGCTGGTCAGCTCTGGTCAATTGTGAATGTTTGTGAAAGACAACATTGTTTATTTTGACCACCGTATGTAGTTACTGTGAAAAATGTAACAAGTGTTCATCTTGTCTCATTTTGTGCTTGTCTCGCTCATATAGCGTCATTTTGCCAGGAAAATCAAAGGAAAGTCAATATTTAAGATTCATTTCTTTTTCTGTGTCAAACTGTCTTAGAATGACAATCCCACTTTAGAAACATCAATTGTGCATGTTTTTGAAGGACAACATGATTTATTTTGACTTGGTGTTGAGTTACTGTGAAAAATGCAACACGTCTCATTTTGTGCTTGTCTCGCTCGTACAGTTTGAGATTGACAGTGAAATCAGATGAATGTCACTATTTAAAACTCAGCTGTTGTTATGTGTCAAACTGTCTTCGAATGACAATTCCCCTCCCCAGGGCCGTGGACCATTTTGGTTTACACTCCAGGGTCAGGGCATGTACTGGATCCCAGTCAGGGGAGACAAATGCTGGAAAACATGCCGGTCAGTATTCTTTTGTTCTACAATATTGTATTTATGACATGCAATCTGTACATGTATTGTCAGGCTTGTTTCTCCCACATATCTTTTGCCACATTATTTACAAATCACCATATACACACATTTTTGAAAGAAATATTCCCCTGTCTGGCGCTTTTAAACCCCTCTTATTCGCGCAAGTCGTCTAGCAATCCTTGTCGTTCGAAATGATTCCAAAAATGGCCCTGGAGTGCCCTCTGCTGGATAAAGCCGAGAACAGCACTTTGGTGGCTTGTTTAAAATCCTCTGTCTGTGTGTATATTCTGTGGAACCGTGATAATTGTCATTTGAAATAAACTTTTGTGTCCAATTGGTTGTGTAGAGTGAATATGGGTCCGTTGAATGTGGTTGTGTCCAAGAAATTAACCAAATTGTGATGACCTACGGATTTACATTTTATACAGCGATTATGCTTGTTAAGATGTACAAAAACATTACAAATTCCTCCTCCTCAAATATAAATAGATAAATAAATAAATCAAGTTTTTAATTGCTTGGATGTCGTCTTGTGTATCAATCTTAGTATAAAGGCTGTCCACATCAATTGTGAATAGAAAAGAGCGGACCTTGTGTGTAAAGTCCGGATCCTGGCATTGGACTCTGTTCTGCGCTGGTGTGTTTGGATTGTTGTTTGACTTACGGATGGGCTGCTGATACCGCCACGGTCGGTAGTTATTCCAGCCTTTATTGCGGATGATGTACGGGCGCTGGTTAGATGATGAGCCGGCGGTCACACGCGGGCGTCCTCCGTCATACCAGCCGGTGCGCATCTGGCCGCGCGGCGCTGCTACAAAAGTCTTCGGGGACTGTTGGATAACCACGGCGGGACTGCTGGTCAGCTCTGGTCAATTGTGAATGTTTGTGAAAGACAACATTGTTTATTTTGACCACCGTATGTAGTTACTGTGAAAAATGTAACAAGTGTTCATCTTGTCTCATTTTGTGCTTGTCTCGCTCATATAGCGTCATTTTGCCAGGAAAATCAAAGGAAAGTCAATATTTAAGATTCATTTCTTTTTCTGTGTCAAACTGTCTTAGAATGACAATCCCACTTTAGAAACATCAATTGTGCATGTTTTTGAAGGACAACGTGATTTATTTTGACTTGGTGTTGAGTTACTGTGAAAAATGCAACACGTCTCATTTTGTGCTTGTCTCGCTCGTACAGTTTGAGATTGACAGTGAAATCAGATGAATGTCACTATTTAAAACTCAGCTGTTGTTATGTGTCAAACTGTCTTCGAATGACAATTCCCCTCCCCACCCTCTGCTCTCCTCCTCGACACTTTCATTAAGGCCGTGTGGATATGCTGTTCCTGATTAATTAACCCAATCTCTCTCAGCTCTTCTTCTCTGGGCCGTGGACCATTTTGGTTTACACTCCAGGGTCAGGGCATGTACTGGATCCCAGTCAGGGGAGACAAATGCTGGAAAACATGCCGGTCAGTATTCTTTTGTTCTACAATATTGTATTTATGACATGCAATCTGTACATGTATTGTCAGGCTTGTTTCTCCCACATATCTTTTGCCACATTATTTACAAATCACCATATACACACATTTTTGAAAGAAATATTCCCCTGTCTGGCGCTTTTAAACCCCTCTTATTCGCGCAAGTCGTCTAGCAATCCTTGTCGTTCGAAATGATTCCAAAAATGGCCCTGGAGTGCCCTCTGCTGGATAAAGCCGAGAACAGCACTTTGGTGGCTTGTTTAAAATCCTCTGTCTGTGTGTATATTCTGTGGAACCGTGATAATTGTCATTTGAAATAAACTTTTGTGTCCAATTGGTTGTGTAGAGTGAATATGGGTCCGTTGAATGTGGTTGTGTCCAAGAAATTAACCAAATTGTGATGACCTACGGATTTACATTTTATACAGCGATTATGCTTGTTAAGATGTACAAAAACATTACAAATTCCTCCTCCTCAAATATAAATAGATAAATAAATAAATCAAGTTTTTAATTGCTTGGATGTCGTCTTGTGTATCAATCTTAGTATAAAGGCTGTCCACATCAATTGTGAATAGAAAAGAGCGGACCTTGTGTGTAAAGTCCGGATCCTGGCATTGGACTCTGTTCTGCGCTGGTGTGTTTGGATTGTTGTTTGACTTACGGATGGGCTGCTGATACCGCCACGGTCGGTAGTTATTCCAGCCTTTATTGCGGATGATGTACGGGCGCTGGTTAGATGATGAGCCGGCGGTCACACGCGGGCGTCCTCCGTCATACCAGCCGGTGCGCATCTGGCCGCGCGGCGCTGCTACAAAAGTCTTCGGGGACTGTTGGATAACCACGGCGGGACTGCTGGTCAGCTCTGGTCAATTGTGAATGTTTGTGAAAGACAACATTGTTTATTTTGACCACCGTATGTAGTTACTGTGAAAAATGTAACAAGTGTTCATCTTGTCTCATTTTGTGCTTGTCTCGCTCATATAGCGTCATTTTGCCAGGAAAATCAAAGGAAAGTCAATATTTAAGATTCATTTCTTTTTCTGTGTCAAACTGTCTTAGAATGACAATCCCACTTTAGAAACATCAATTGTGCATGTTTTTGAAGGACAACGTGATTTATTTTGACTTGGTGTTGAGTTACTGTGAAAAATGCAACACGTCTCATTTTGTGCTTGTCTCGCTCGTACAGTTTGAGATTGACAGTGAAATCAGATGAATGTCACTATTTAAAACTCAGCTGTTGTTATGTGTCAAACTGTCTTCGAATGACAATTCCCCTCCCCACCCTCTGCTCTCCTCCTCGACACTTTCATTAAGGCCGTGTGGATATGCTGTTCCTGATTAATTAACCCAATCTCTCTCAGCTCTTCTTCTCTGGGCCGTGGACCATTTTGGTTTACACTCCAGGGTCAGGGCATGTACTGGATCCCAGTCAGGGGAGACAAATGCTGGAAAACATGCCGGTCAGTATTCTTTTGTTCTACAATATTGTATTTATGACATGCAATCTGTACATGTATTGTCAGGCTTGTTTCTCCCACATATCTTTTGCCACATTATTTACAAATCACCATATACACACATTTTTGAAAGAAATATTCCCCTGTCTGGCGCTTTTAAACCCCTCTTATTCGCGCAAGTCGTCTAGCAATCCTTGTCGTTCGAAATGATTCCAAAAATGGCCCTGGAGTGCCCTCTGCTGGATAAAGCCGAGAACAGCACTTTGGTGGCTTGTTTAAAATCCTCTGTCTGTGTGTATATTCTGTGGAACCGTGATAATTGTCATTTGAAATAAACTTTTGTGTCCAATTGGTTGTGTAGAGTGAATATGGGTCCGTTGAATGTGGTTGTGTCCAAGAAATTAACCAAATTGTGATGACCTACGGATTTACATTTTATACAGCGATTATGCTTGTTAAGATGTACAAAAACATTACAAATTCCTCCTCCTCAAATATAAATAGATAAATAAATAAATCAAGTTTTTAATTGCTTGGATGTCGTCTTGTGTATCAATCTTAGTATAAAGGCTGTCCACATCAATTGTGAATAGAAAAGAGCGGACCTTGTGTGTAAAGTCCGGATCCTGGCATTGGACTCTGTTCTGCGCTGGTGTGTTTGGATTGTTGTTTGACTTACGGATGGGCTGCTGATACCGCCACGGTCGGTAGTTATTCCAGCCTTTATTGCGGATGATGTACGGGCGCTGGTTAGATGATGAGCCGGCGGTCACACGCGGGCGTCCTCCGTCATACCAGCCGGTGCGCATCTGGCCGCGCGGCGCTGCTACAAAAGTCTTCGGGGACTGTTGGATAACCACGGCGGGACTGCTGGTCAGCTCTGGTCAATTGTGAATGTTTGTGAAAGACAACATTGTTTATTTTGACCACCGTATGTAGTTACTGTGAAAAATGTAACAAGTGTTCATCTTGTCTCATTTTGTGCTTGTCTCGCTCATATAGCGTCATTTTGCCAGGAAAATCAAAGGAAAGTCAATATTTAAGATTCATTTCTTTTTCTGTGTCAAACTGTCTTAGAATGACAATCCCACTTTAGAAACATCAATTGTGCATGTTTTTGAAGGACAACGTGATTTATTTTGACTTGGTGTTGAGTTACTGTGAAAAATGCAACACGTCTCATTTTGTGCTTGTCTCGCTCGTACAGTTTGAGATTGACAGTGAAATCAGATGAATGTCACTATTTAAAACTCAGCTGTTGTTATGTGTCAAACTGTCTTCGAATGACAATTCCCCTCCCCACCCTCTGCTCTCCTCCTCGACACTTCCATTAAGGCCGTGTGGATATGCTGTTCCTGATTAATTAACCCAATCTCTCTCAGCTCTTCTTCTCTGGGCCGTGGACCATTTTGGTTTACACTCCAGGGTCAGGGCATGTACTGGATCCCAGTCAGGGGAGACAAATGCTGGAAAACATGCCGGTCAGTATTCTTTTGTTCTACAATATTGTATTTATGACATGCAATCTGTACATGTATTGTCAGGCTTGTTTCTCCCACATATCTTTTGCCACATTATTTACAAATCACCATATACACACATTTTTGAAAGAAATATTCCCCTGTCTGGCGGTTTTAAACCCCTCTTATTCGCGCAAGTCGTCCAGCAATCCTTGTCGTTCGAAATAATTCCAAAAATGGCCCTGGAGTGCCCTCTGCTGGATAAAGCCGAGAACAGCACTTTGGTGGCTTGTTTAAAATCCTCTGTCTGTGTGTATATTCTGTGGAACCGTGATAATTGTCATTTGAAATAAACTTTTGTGTCCAATTGGTTGTGTAGAGTGAATATGGGTCCGTTGAATGTGGTTGTGTCCAAGAAATTAACCAAATTGTGATGACCTACGGATTTACATTTTATACAGCGATTATGCTTGTTAAGATGTACAAAAACATTACAAATTCCTCCTCCTCAAATATAAATATATAAATAAATAAATCAAGTTTTTAATTGCTTGGATGTCGTCTTGTGTATCAATCTTAGTATAAAGGCTGTCCACATCAATTGTGAATAGAAAAGAGCGGACCTTGTGTGTAAAGTCCGGATCCTGGCATTGGACTCTGTTCTGCGCTGGTGTGTTTGGATTGTTGTTTGACTTACGGATGGGCTGCTGATACCGCCACGGTCGGTAGTTATTCCAGCCTTTATTGCGGATGATGTACGGGCGCTGGTTAGATGATGAGCCGGCGGTCACACGCGGGCGTCCTCCGTCATACCAGCCGGTGCGCATCTGGCCGCGCGGCGCTGCTACAAAAGTCTTCGGGGACTGTTGGATAACCACGGCGGGACTGCTGGTCAGCTCTGGTCAATTGTGAATGTTTGTGAAAGACAACATTGTTTATTTTGACCACCGTATGTAGTTACTGTGAAAAATGTAACAAGTGTTCATCTTGTCTCATTTTGTGCTTGTCTCGCTCATATAGCGTCATTTTGCCAGGAAAATCAAAGGAAAGTCAATATTTAAGATTCATTTCTTTTTCTGTGTCAAACTGTCTTAGAATGACAATCCCACTTTAGAAACATCAATTGTGCATGTTTTTGAAGGACAACGTGATTTATTTTGACTTGGTGTTGAGTTACTGTGAAAAATGCAACACGTCTCATTTTGTGCTTGTCTCGCTCGTACAGTTTGAGATTGACAGTGAAATCAGATGAATGTCACTATTTAAAACTCAGCTGTTGTTATGTGTCAAACTGTCTTCGAATGACAATTCCCCTCCCCACCCTCTGCTCTCCTCCTCGACACTTCCATTAAGGCCGTGTGGATATGCTGTTCCTGATTAATTAACCCAATCTCTCTCAGCTCTTCTTCTCTGGGCCGTGGACCATTTTGGTTTACACTCCAGGGTCAGGGCATGTACTGGATCCCAGTCAGGGGAGACAAATGCTGGAAAACATGCCGGTCAGTATTCTTTTGTTCTACAATATTGTATTTATGACATGCAATCTGTACATGTATTGTCAGGCTTGTTTCTCCCACATATCTTTTGCCACATTATTTACAAATCACCATATACACACATTTTTGAAAGAAATATTCCCCTGTCTGGCGGTTTTAAACCCCTCTTATTCGCGCAAGTCGTCCAGCAATCCTTGTCGTTCGAAATAATTCCAAAAATGGCCCTGGAGTGCCCTCTGCTGGATAAAGCCGAGAACAGCACTTTGGTGGCTTGTTTAAAATCCTCTGTCTGTGTGTATATTCTGTGGAACCGTGATAATTGTCATTTGAAATAAACTTTTGTGTCCAATTGGTTGTGTAGAGTGAATATGGGTCCGTTGAATGTGGTTGTGTCCAAGAAATTAACCAAATTGTGATGACCTACGGATTTACATTTTATACAGCGATTATGCTTGTTAAGATGTACAAAAACATTACAAATTCCTCCTCCTCAAATATAAATAAATAAATAAATCAAGTTTTTAATTGCTTGGATGTCGTCTTGTGTATCAGCCTTAGTATAAAGGCTGTCCACATCAATTGTGAATAGAAAAGGGCGGACCTTGTGTGTAAAGTCCGGATCCTGGCATTGGACTCTGTTCTGCGCTGGTGTGTTTGGATTGTTGTTTGACTTACGGATGGGCTGCTGATACCGCTATGGTCGGTAGTTATTCCAGCCATTATTGCGGATGATGTACGGGCGCTGGTTAGATGATGAGCCGGCGGTCACACGCGGGCGTCCTCCGTCATACCAGCCGGTGCGCATCTGGCCGCGCGGCGCTGCTACAAAAGTCTTCGGGGACTGTTGGATGACCACGGCTGGACTGCTGGTCAGCTCTGGTCAATTGTGAATGTTTGTGAAAGACAACATTGTTTATTTTGACCACCGTATGTAGTTACTGTGAAAAATGTAACAAGTGTTCATCTTGTCTCATTTTGTGCTTGTCTCGCTCATATAGCGTCATTTTGCCAGGAAAATCAAAGGAAAGTCAATATTTAAGATTCATTTCTTTTTCTGTGTCAAACTGTCTTAGAATGACAATCCCACTTTAGAAACATCAATTGTGCCTGTTTTTGAAGGACAACATGATTTATTTTGACTTGGTTACTGTGAAAAATGCAACACGTCTCATTTTGTGCTTGTCTCGCTCGTACAGTTTGAGATTGACAGTGAAATCAGATGAATGTCACTATTTAAAACTCAGCTGTTGTTATGTGTCAAACTGTCTTCGAATGACAATTCCCCTCCCCACCCTCTGCTCTCCTCCTCGACACTTTCATTAAGGCCGTGTGGATATGCTGTTCCTGATTAATTAACCCAATCTCTCTCAGCTCTTCTTCTCTGGGCCGTGGACCATTTTGGTTTACACTCCAGGGTCAGGGCATGTACTGGATCCCAGTCAGGGGAGACAAATGCTGGAAAACATGCCGGTCAGTATTCTTTTGTTCTACAATATTGTATTTATGACATGCAATCTGTACATGTATTGTCAGGCTTGTTTCTCCCACATATCTTTTGCCACATTATTTACAAATCACCATATACACACATTTTTGAAAGAAATATTCCCCTGTCTGGCGCTTTTAAACCCCTCTTATTCGCGCAAGTCGTCCAGCAATCCTTGTCGTTCGAAATAATTCCAAAAATGGCCCTGGAGTGCCCTCTGCTGGATAAAGCTGAGAACAGCACTTTGGTGGCTTGTTTAAAATCCTCTGTCTGTGTGTATATTCTGTGGAACCGTGATAATTGTCATTTGAAATAAACTTTTGTGTCCAATTGGTTGTGTAGAGTGAATATGGGTCCGTTGAATGTGGTTGTGTCCAAGAAATTAACCAAATTGTGATGACCTACGGATTTACATTTTATACAGCGATTATGCTTGTTAAGATGTACAAAAACATTACAAATTCCTCCTCCTCAAATATAAATAGATAAATAAATAAATCAAGTTTTTAATTGCTTGGACGTCGTCTTGTGTATCAATCTTAGTATAAAGGCTGTCCACATCAATTGTGAATAGAAAAGAGCGGACCTTGTGTGTAAAGTCCGGATCCTGGCATTGGACTCTGTTCTGCGCTGGTGTGTTTGGATTGTTGTTTGACTTACGGATGGGCTGCTGATACCGCCACGGTCGGTAGTTATTCCAGCCATTATTGCGGATGATGTACGGGCGCTGGTTAGATGATGAGCCGGCGGTCACACGCGGGCGTCCTCCGTCATACCAGCCGGTGCGCATCTGGCCGCGCGGCGCTGCTACAAAAGTCTTCGGGGACTGTTGGATAACCACGGCGGGACTGCTGGTCAGCTCTGGTCAATTGTGAATGTTTGTGAAAGACAACATTGTTTATTTTGACCACCGTATGTAGTTACTGTGAAAAATGTAACAAGTGTTCATCTTGTCTCATTTTGTGCTTGTCTCGCTCATATAGCGTCATTTTGCCAGGAAAATCAAAGGAAAGTCAATATTTAAGATTCATTTCTTTTTCTGTGTCAAACTGTCTTAGAATGACAATCCCACTTTAGAAACATCAATTGTGCATGTTTTTGAAGGACAACATGATTTATTTTGACTTGGTTACTGTGAAAAATGCAACACGTCTCATTTTGTGCTTGTCTCGCTCGTACAGTTTGAGATTGACAGTGAAATCAGATGAATGTCACTATTTAAAACTCAGCTGTTGTTATGTGTCAAACTGTCTTCGAATGACAATTCCCCTCCCCACCCTCTGCTCTCCTCCTCGACACTTCCATTAAGGCCGTGTGGATATGCTGTTCCTGATTAATTAACCCAATCTCTCTCAGCTCTTCTTCTCTGGGCCGTGGACCATTTTGGTTTACACTCCAGGGTCAGGGCATGTACTGGATCCCAGTCAGGGGAGACAAATGCTGGAAAACATGCCGGTCAGTATTCTTTTGTTCTACAATATTGTATTTATGACATGCAATCTGTACATGTATTGTCAGGCTTGTTTCTCCCACATATCTTTTGCCACATTATTTACAAATCACCATATACACACATTTTTGAAAGAAATATTCCCCTGTCTGGCGCTTTTAAACCCCTCTTATTCGCGCAAGTCGTCCAGCAATCCTTGTCGTTCGAAATAATTCCAAAAATGGCCCTGGAGTGCCCTCTGCTGGATAAAGCCGAGAACAGCACTTTGGTGGCTTGTTTAAAATCCTCTGTCTGTGTGTATATTCTGTGGAACCGTGATAATTGTCATTTGAAATAAACTTTTGTGTCCAATTGGTTGTGTAGAGTGAATATGGGTCCGTTGAATGTGGTTGTGTCCAAGAAATTAACCAAATTGTGATGACCTACGGATTTACATTTTATACAGCGATTATGCTTGTTAAGATGTACAAAAACATTACAAATTCCTCCTCCTCAAATATAAATAGATAAATAAATAAATCAAGTTTTTAATTGCTTGGATGTCGTCTTGTGTATCAATCTTAGTATAAAGGCTGTCCACATCAATTGTGAATAGAAAAGAGCGGACCTTGTGTGTAAAGTCCGGATCCTGGCATTGGACTCTGTTCTGCGCTGGTGTGTTTGGATTGTTGTTTGACTTACGGATGGGCTGCTGATACCGCCACGGTCGGTAGTTATTCCAGCCTTTATTGCGGATGATGTACGGGCGCTGGTTAGATGATGAGCCGGCGGTCACACGCGGGCGTCCTCCGTCATACCAGCCGGTGCGCATCTGGCCGCGCGGCGCTGCTACAAAAGTCTTCGGGGACTGTTGGATAACCACGGCGGGACTGCTGGTCAGCTCTGGTCAATTGTGAATGTTTGTGAAAGACAACATTGTTTATTTTGACCACCGTATGTAGTTACTGTGAAAAATGTAACAAGTGTTCATCTTGTCTCATTTTGTGCTTGTCTCGCTCATATAGCGTCATTTTGCCAGGAAAATCAAAGGAAAGTCAATATTTAAGATTCATTTCTTTTTCTGTGTCAAACTGTCTTAGAATGACAATCCCACTTTAGAAACATCAATTGTGCATGTTTTTGAAGGACAACGTGATTTATTTTGACTTGGTGTTGAGTTACTGTGAAAAATGCAACACGTCTCATTTTGTGCTTGTCTCGCTCGTACAGTTTGAGATTGACAGTGAAATCAGATGAATGTCACTATTTAAAACTCAGCTGTTGTTATGTGTCAAACTGTCTTCGAATGACAATTCCCCTCCCCACCCTCTGCTCTCCTCCTCGACACTTTCATTAAGGCCGTGTGGATATGCTGTTCCTGATTAATTAACCCAATCTCTCTCAGCTCTTCTTCTCTGGGCCGTGGACCATTTTGGTTTACACTCCAGGGTCAGGGCATGTACTGGATCCCAGTCAGGGGAGACAAATGCTGGAAAACATGCCGGTCAGTATTCTTTTGTTCTACAATATTGTATTTATGACATGCAATCTGTACATGTATTGTCAGGCTTGTTTCTCCCACATATCTTTTGCCACATTATTTACAAATCACCATATACACACATTTTTGAAAGAAATATTCCCCTGTCTGGCGCTTTTAAACCCCTCTTATTCGCGCAAGTCGTCCAGCAATCCTTGTCGTTCGAAATAATTCCAAAAATGGCCCTGGAGTGCCCTCTGCTGGATAAAGCCGAGAACAGCACTTTGGTGGCTTGTTTAAAATCCTCTGTCTGTGTGTATATTCTGTGGAACCGTGATAATTGTCATTTGAAATAAACTTTTGTGTCCAATTGGTTGTGTAGAGTGAATATGGGTCCGTTGAATGTGGTTGTGTCCAAGAAATTAACCAAATTGTGATGACCTACGGATTTACATTTTATACAGCGATTATGCTTGTTAAGATGTACAAAAACATTACAAATTCCTCCTCCTCAAATATAAATAAATAAATAAATCAAGTTTTTAATTGCTTGGATGTCGTCTTGTGTATCAGTCTTAGTATAAAGGCTGTCCACATCAATTGTGAATAGAAAAGAGCGGACCTTGTGTGTAAAGTCCGGATCCTGGCATTGGACTCTGTTCTGCGCTGGTGTGTTTGGATTGTTGTTTGACTTACGGATGGGCTGCTGATACCGCCACGGTCGGTAGTTATTCCAGCCATTATTGCGGATGATGTACGGGCGCTGGTTAGATGATGAGCCGGCGGTCACACGCGGGCGTCCTCCGTCATACCAGCCGGTGCGCATCTGGCCGCGCGGCGCTGCTACAAAAGTCTTCGGGGACTGTTGGATGACCACGGCTGGACTGCTGGTCAGCTCTGGTCAGTTGTGAATGTTTGTGAAAGACAACATTGTTTATTTTGACCACCGTATGTAGTTACTGTGAAAAATGTAACAAGTGTTCATCTTGTCTCATTTTGTGCTTGTCTCGCTCATATAGCGTCATTTTGCCAGGAAAATCAAAGGAAAGTCAATATTTAAGATTCATTTCTTTTTCTGTGTCAAACTGTCTTAGAATGACAATCCCACTTTAGAAACATCAATTGTGCATGTTTTTGAAGGACAACATGATTTATTTTGACTTGGTTACTGTGAAAAATGCAACACGTCTCATTTTGTGCTTGTCTCGCTCGTACAGTTTGAGATTGACAGTGAAATCAGATGAATGTCACTATTTAAAACTCAGCTGTTGTTATGTGTCAAACTGTCTTCGAATGACAATTCCCCTCCCCACCCTCTGCTCTCCTCCTCGACACTTCCATTAAGGCCGTGTGGATATGCTGTTCCTGATTAATTAACCCAATCTCTCTCAGCTCTTCTTCTCTGGGCCGTGGACCATTTTGGTTTACACTCCAGGGTCAGGGCATGTACTGGATCCCAGTCAGGGGAGACAAATGCTGGAAAACATGCCGGTCAGTATTCTTTTGTTCTACAATATTGTATTTATGACATGCAATCTGTACATGTATTGTCAGGCTTGTTTCTCCCACATATCTTTTGCCACATTATTTACAAATCACCATATACACACATTTTTGAAAGAAATATTCCCCTGTCTGGCGGATTTAGATCCCTCTTATTCGCGCAAGTCGTCCAGCAATCCTTGTCGTTCGAAATAATTCCAAAAATGGCCCTGGAGTGCCCTCTGCTGGATAAAGCCGAGAACAGCACTTTGGTGGCTTGTTTAAAATCCTCTGTCTGTGTGTATATTCTGTGGAACCGTGATAATTGTCATTTGAAATAAACTTTTGTGTCCAATTGGTTGTGTAGAGTGAATATGGGTCCGTTGAATGTGGTTGTGTCCAAGAAATTAACCAAATTGTGATGACCTACGGATTTACATTTTATACAGCGATTATGCTTGTTAAGATGTACAAAAACATTACAAATTCCTCCTCCTCAAATATAAATAAATAAATAAATCAAGTTTTTAATTGCTTGGATGTCGTCTTGTGTATCAGTCTTAGTATAAAGGCTGTCCACATCAATTGTGAATAGAAAAGAGCGGACCTTGTGTGTAAAGTCCGGATCCTGGCATTGGACTCTGTTCTGCGCTGGTGTGTTTGGATTGTTGTTTGACTTACGGATGGGCTGCTGATACCGCCACGGTCGGTAGTTATTCCAGCCATTATTGCGGATGATGTACGGGCGCTGGTTAGATGATGAGCCGGCGGTCACACGCGGGCGTCCTCCGTCATACCAGCCGGTGCGCATCTGGCCGCGCGGCGCTGCTACAAAAGTCTTCGGGGACTGTTGGATGACCACGGCTGGACTGCTGGTCAGCTCTGGTCAATTGTGAATGTTTGTGAAAGACAACATTGTTTATTTTGACCACCGTATGTAGTTACTGTGAAAAATGTAACAAGTGTTCATCTTGTCTCATTTTGTGCTTGTCTCGCTCATATAGCGTCATTTTGCCAGGAAAATCAAAGGAAAGTCAATATTTAAGATTCATTTCTTTTTCTGTGTCAAACTGTCTTAGAATGACAATCCCACTTTAGAAACATCAATTGTGCATGTTTTTGAAGGACAACGTGATTTATTTTGACTTGGTGTTGAGTTACTGTGAAAAATGCAACACGTCTCATTTTGTGCTTGTCTCGCTCGTACAGTTTGAGATTGACAGTGAAATCAGATGAATGTCACTATTTAAAACTCAGCTGTTGTTATGTGTCAAACTGTCTTCGAATGACAATTCCCCTCCCCACCCTCTGCTCTCCTCCTCGACACTTTCATTAAGGCCGTGTGGATATGCTGTTCCTGATTAATTAACCCAATCTCTCTCAGCTCTTCTTCTCTGGGCCGTGGACCATTTTGGTTTACACTCCAGGGTCAGGGCATGTACTGGATCCCAGTCAGGGGAGACAAATGCTGGAAAACATGCCGGTCAGTATTCTTTTGTTCTACAATATTGTATTTATGACATGCAATCTGTACATGTATTGTCAGGCTTGTTTCTCCCACATATCTTTTGCCACATTATTTACAAATCACCATATACACACATTTTTGAAAGAAATATTCCCCTGTCTGGCGCTTTTAAACCCCTCTTATTCGCGCAAGTCGTCCAGCAATCCTTGTCGTTCGAAATAATTCCAAAAATGGCCCTGGAGTGCCCTCTGCTGGATAAAGCCGAGAACAGCACTTTGGTGGCTTGTTTAAAATCCTCTGTCTGTGTGTATATTCTGTGGAACCGTGATAATTGTCATTTGAAATAAACTTTTGTGTCCAATTGGTTGTGTAGAGTGAATATGGGTCCGTTGAATGTGGTTGTGTCCAAGAAATTAACCAAATTGTGATGACCTACGGATTTACATTTTATACAGCGATTATGCTTGTTAAGATGTACAAAAACATTACAAATTCCTCCTCCTCAAATATAAATAGATAAATAAATAAATCAAGTTTTTAATTGCTTGGATGTCGTCTTGTGTATCAGTCTTAGTATAAAGGCTGTCCACATCAATTGTGAATAGAAAAGAGCGGACCTTGTGTGTAAAGTCCGGATCCTGGCATTGGACTCTGTTCTGCGCTGGTGTGTTTGGATTGTTGTTTGACTTACGGATGGGCTGCTGATACCGCCACGGTCGGTAGTTATTCCAGCCATTATTGCGGATGATGTACGGGCGCTGGTTAGATGATGAGCCGGCGGTCACACGCGGGCGTCCTCCGTCATACCAGCCGGTGCGCATCTGGCCGCGCGGCGCTGCTACAAAAGTCTTCGGGGACTGTTGGATGACCACGGCTGGACTGCTGGTCAGCTCTGGTCAATTGTGAATGTTTGTGAAAGACAACATTGTTTATTTTGACCACCGTATGTAGTTACTGTGAAAAATGTAACAAGTGTTCATCTTGTCTCATTTTGTGCTTGTCTCGCTCATATAGCGTCATTTTGCCAGGAAAATCAAAGGAAAGTCAATATTTAAGATTCATTTCTTTTTCTGTGTCAAACTGTCTTAGAATGACAATCCCACTTTAGAAACATCAATTGTGCCTGTTTTTGAAGGACAACATGATTTATTTTGACTTGGTGTTGAGTTACTGTGAAAAATGCAACACGTCTCATTTTGTGCTTGTCTCGCTCGTACAGTTTGAGATTGACAGTGAAATCAGATGAATGTCACTATTTAAAACTCAGCTGTTGTTATGTGTGAAACTGTCTTCGAATGACAATTCCCCTCCCCAGGGCCGTGGACCATTTTGGTTTACACTCCAGCGTCAGGGCATGTACTGGATCCCAGTCAGGGGAGACAAATGCTGGAAAACATGCCGGTCAGTATTCTTTTGTTCTACAATATTGCATTTATGACATGCAATCTGTACATGTATTGTCAGGCTTGTTTCTCCCACATATCTTTTGCCACATTATTTACAAATCACCATATACACACATTTTTGAAAGAAATATTCCCCTGTCTGGCGCTTTTAAACCCCTCTTATTCGCGCAAGTCGTCTAGCAATCCTTGTCGTTCGAAATGATTCCAAAAATGGCCCTGGAGTGCCCTCTGCTGGATAAAGCTGAGAACAGCACTTTGGTGGCTTGTTTAAAATCCTCTGTCTGTGTGTATATTCTGTGGAACCGTGATAATTGTCATTTGAAATAAACTTTTGTGTCCAATTGGTTGTGTAGAGTGAATATGGGTCCGTTGAATGTGGTTGTGTCCAAGAAATTAACCAAATTGTGATGACCTACGGATTTACATTTTATACAGCGATTATGCTTGTTAAGATGTACAAAAACATTACAAATTCCTCCTCCTCAAATATAAATAGATAAATAAATAAATCAAGTTTTTAATTGCTTGGATGTCGTCTTGTGTATCAATCTTAGTATAAAGGCTGTCCACATCAATTGTGAATAGAAAAGAGCGGACCTTGTGTGTAAAGTCCGGATCCTGGCATTGGACTCTGTTCTGCGCTGGTGTGTTTGGATTGTTGTTTGACTTACGGATGGGCTGCTGATACCGCCACGGTCGGTAGTTATTCCAGCCTTTATTGCGGATGATGTACGGGCGCTGGTTAGATGATGAGCCGGCGGTCACACGCGGGCGTCCTCCGTCATACCAGCCGGTGCGCATCTGGCCGCGCGGCGCTGCTACAAAAGTCTTCGGGGACTGTTGGATAACCACGGCGGGACTGCTGGTCAGCTCTGGTCAATTGTGAATGTTTGTGAAAGACAACATTGTTTATTTTGACCACCGTATGTAGTTACTGTGAAAAATGTAACAAGTGTTCATCTTGTCTCATTTTGTGCTTGTCTCGCTCATATAGCGTCATTTTGCCAGGAAAATCAAAGGAAAGTCAATATTTAAGATTCATTTCTTTTTCTGTGTCAAACTGTCTTAGAATGACAATCCCACTTTAGAAACATCAATTGTGCATGTTTTTGAAGGACAACGTGATTTATTTTGACTTGGTTACTGTGAAAAATGCAACACGTCTCATTTTGTGCTTGTCTCGCTCGTACAGTTTGAGATTGACAGTGAAATCAGATGAATGTCACTATTTAAAACTCAGCTGTTGTTATGTGTCAAACTGTCTTCGAATGACAATTCCCCTCCCCACCCTCTGCTCTCCTCCTCGACACTTTCATTAAGGCCGTGTGGATATGCTGTTCCTGATTAATTAACCCAATCTCTCTCAGCTCTTCTTCTCTGGGCCGTGGACCATTTTGGTTTACACTCCAGGGTCAGGGCATGTACTGGATCCCAGTCAGGGGAGACAAATGCTGGAAAACATGCCGGTCAGTATTCTTTTGTTCTACAATATTGTATTTATGACATGCAATCTGTACATGTATTGTCAGGCTTGTTTCTCCCACATATCTTTTGCCACATTATTTACAAATCACCATATACACACATTTTTGAAAGAAATATTCCCCTGTCTGGCGCTTTTAAACCCCTCTTATTCGCGCAAGTCGTCCAGCAATCCTTGTCGTTCGAAATAATTCCAAAAATGGCCCTGGAGTGCCCTCTGCTGGATAAAGCCGAGAACAGCACTTTGGTGGCTTGTTTAAAATCCTCTGTCTGTGTGTATATTCTGTGGAACCGTGATAATTGTCATTTGAAATAAACTTTTGTGTCCAATTGGTTGTGTAGAGTGAATATGGGTCCGTTGAATGTGGTTGTGTCCAAGAAATTAACCAAATTGTGATGACCTACGGATTTACATTTTATACAGCGATTATGCTTGTTAAGATGTACAAAAACATTACAAATTCCTCCTCCTCAAATATAAATAAATAAATAAATCAAGTTTTTAATTGCTTGGATGTCGTCTTGTGTATCAGTCTTAGTATAAAGGCTGTCCACATCAATTGTGAATAGAAAAGAGCGGACCTTGTGTGTAAAGTCCGGATCCTGGCATTGGACTCTGTTCTGCGCTGGTGTGTTTGGATTGTTGTTTGACTTACGGATGGGCTGCTGATACCGCCACGGTCGGTAGTTATTCCAGCCATTATTGCGGATGATGTACGGGCGCTGGTTAGATGATGAGCCGGCGGTCACACGCGGGCGTCCTCCGTCATACCAGCCGGTGCGCATCTGGCCGCGCGGCGCTGCTACAAAAGTCTTCGGGGACTGTTGGATGACCACGGCTGGACTGCTGGTCAGCTCTGGTCAATTGTGAATGTTTGTGAAAGACAACATTGTTTATTTTGACCACCGTATGTAGTTACTGTGAAAAATGTAACAAGTGTTCATCTTGTCTCATTTTGTGCTTGTCTCGCTCATATAGCGTCATTTTGCCAGGAAAATCAAAGGAAAGTCAATATTTAAGATTCATTTCTTTTTCTGTGTCAAACTGTCTTAGAATGACAATCCCACTTTAGAAACATCAATTGTGCATGTTTTTGAAGGACAACGTGATTTATTTTGACTTGGTGTTGAGTTACTGTGAAAAATGCAACACGTCTCATTTTGTGCTTGTCTCGCTCGTACAGTTTGAGATTGACAGTGAAATCAGATGAATGTCACTATTTAAAACTCAGCTGTTGTTATGTGTCAAACTGTCTTCGAATGACAATTCCCCTCCCCACCCTCTGCTCTCCTCCTCGACACTTTCATTAAGGCCGTGTGGATATGCTGTTCCTGATTAATTAACCCAATCTCTCTCAGCTCTTCTTCTCTGGGCCGTGGACCATTTTGGTTTACACTCCAGGGTCAGGGCATGTACTGGATCCCAGTCAGGGGAGACAAATGCTGGAAAACATGCCGGTCAGTATTCTTTTGTTCTACAATATTGTATTTATGACATGCAATCTGTACATGTATTGTCAGGCTTGTTTCTCCCACATATCTTTTGCCACATTATTTACAAATCACCATATACACACATTTTTGAAAGAAATATTCCCCTGTCTGGCGCTTTTAAACCCCTCTTATTCGCGCAAGTCGTCCAGCAATCCTTGTCGTTCGAAATAATTCCAAAAATGGCCCTGGAGTGCCCTCTGCTGGATAAAGCCGAGAACAGCACTTTGGTGGCTTGTTTAAAATCCTCTGTCTGTGTGTATATTCTGTGGAACCGTGATAATTGTCATTTGAAATAAACTTTTGTGTCCAATTGGTTGTGTAGAGTGAATATGGGTCCGTTGAATGTGGTTGTGTCCAAGAAATTAACCAAATTGTGATGACCTACGGATTTACATTTTATACAGCGATTATGCTTGTTAAGATGTACAAAAACATTACAAATTCCTCCTCCTCAAATATAAATAGATAAATAAATAAATCAAGTTTTTAATTGCTTGGATGTCGTCTTGTGTATCAGTCTTAGTATAAAGGCTGTCCACATCAATTGTGAATAGAAAAGAGCGGACCTTGTGTGTAAAGTCCGGATCCTGGCATTGGACTCTGTTCTGCGCTGGTGTGTTTGGATTGTTGTTTGACTTACGGATGGGCTGCTGATACCGCCACGGTCGGTAGTTATTCCAGCCATTATTGCGGATGATGTACGGGCGCTGGTTAGATGATGAGCCGGCGGTCACACGCGGGCGTCCTCCGTCATACCAGCCGGTGCGCATCTGGCCGCGCGGCGCTGCTACAAAAGTCTTCGGGGACTGTTGGATGACCACGGCTGGACTGCTGGTCAGCTCTGGTCAATTGTGAATGTTTGTGAAAGACAACATTGTTTATTTTGACCACCGTATGTAGTTACTGTGAAAAATGTAACAAGTGTTCATCTTGTCTCATTTTGTGCTTGTCTCGCTCATATAGCGTCATTTTGCCAGGAAAATCAAAGGAAAGTCAATATTTAAGATTCATTTCTTTTTCTGTGTCAAACTGTCTTAGAATGACAATCCCACTTTAGAAACATCAATTGTGCCTGTTTTTGAAGGACAACATGATTTATTTTGACTTGGTGTTGAGTTACTGTGAAAAATGCAACACGTCTCATTTTGTGCTTGTCTCGCTCGTACAGTTTGAGATTGACAGTGAAATCAGATGAATGTCACTATTTAAAACTCAGCTGTTGTTATGTGTGAAACTGTCTTCGAATGACAATTCCCCTCCCCAGGGCCGTGGACCATTTTGGTTTACACTCCAGCGTCAGGGCATGTACTGGATCCCAGTCAGGGGAGACAAATGCTGGAAAACATGCCGGTCAGTATTCTTTTGTTCTACAATATTGCATTTATGACATGCAATCTGTACATGTATTGTCAGGCTTGTTTCTCCCACATATCTTTTGCCACATTATTTACAAATCACCATATACACACATTTTTGAAAGAAATATTCCCCTGTCTGGCGCTTTTAAACCCCTCTTATTCGCGCAAGTCGTCTAGCAATCCTTGTCGTTCGAAATGATTCCAAAAATGGCCCTGGAGTGCCCTCTGCTGGATAAAGCTGAGAACAGCACTTTGGTGGCTTGTTTAAAATCCTCTGTCTGTGTGTATATTCTGTGGAACCGTGATAATTGTCATTTGAAATAAACTTTTGTGTCCAATTGGTTGTGTAGAGTGAATATGGGTCCGTTGAATGTGGTTGTGTCCAAGAAATTAACCAAATTGTGATGACCTACGGATTTACATTTTATACAGCGATTATGCTTGTTAAGATGTACAAAAACATTACAAATTCCTCCTCCTCAAATATAAATAGATAAATAAATAAATCAAGTTTTTAATTGCTTGGATGTCGTCTTGTGTATCAATCTTAGTATAAAGGCTGTCCACATCAATTGTGAATAGAAAAGAGCGGACCTTGTGTGTAAAGTCCGGATCCTGGCATTGGACTCTGTTCTGCGCTGGTGTGTTTGGATTGTTGTTTGACTTACGGATGGGCTGCTGATACCGCCACGGTCGGTAGTTATTCCAGCCTTTATTGCGGATGATGTACGGGCGCTGGTTAGATGATGAGCCGGCGGTCACACGCGGGCGTCCTCCGTCATACCAGCCGGTGCGCATCTGGCCGCGCGGCGCTGCTACAAAAGTCTTCGGGGACTGTTGGATAACCACGGCGGGACTGCTGGTCAGCTCTGGTCAATTGTGAATGTTTGTGAAAGACAACATTGTTTATTTTGACCACCGTATGTAGTTACTGTGAAAAATGTAACAAGTGTTCATCTTGTCTCATTTTGTGCTTGTCTCGCTCATATAGCGTCATTTTGCCAGGAAAATCAAAGGAAAGTCAATATTTAAGATTCATTTCTTTTTCTGTGTCAAACTGTCTTAGAATGACAATCCCACTTTAGAAACATCAATTGTGCATGTTTTTGAAGGACAACGTGATTTATTTTGACTTGGTTACTGTGAAAAATGCAACACGTCTCATTTTGTGCTTGTCTCGCTCGTACAGTTTGAGATTGACAGTGAAATCAGATGAATGTCACTATTTAAAACTCAGCTGTTGTTATGTGTCAAACTGTCTTCGAATGACAATTCCCCTCCCCACCCTCTGCTCTCCTCCTCGACACTTTCATTAAGGCCGTGTGGATATGCTGTTCCTGATTAATTAACCCAATCTCTCTCAGCTCTTCTTCTCTGGGCCGTGGACCATTTTGGTTTACACTCCAGGGTCAGGGCATGTACTGGATCCCAGTCAGGGGAGACAAATGCTGGAAAACATGCCGGTCAGTATTCTTTTGTTCTACAATATTGTATTTATGACATGCAATCTGTACATGTATTGTCAGGCTTGTTTCTCCCACATATCTTTTGCCACATTATTTACAAATCACCATATACACACATTTTTGAAAGAAATATTCCCCTGTCTGGCGCTTTTAAACCCCTCTTATTCGCGCAAGTCGTCCAGCAATCCTTGTCGTTCGAAATAATTCCAAAAATGGCCCTGGAGTGCCCTCTGCTGGATAAAGCCGAGAACAGCACTTTGGTGGCTTGTTTAAAATCCTCTGTCTGTGTGTATATTCTGTGGAACCGTGATAATTGTCATTTGAAATAAACTTTTGTGTCCAATTGGTTGTGTAGAGTGAATATGGGTCCGTTGAATGTGGTTGTGTCCAAGAAATTAACCAAATTGTGATGACCTACGGATTTACATTTTATACAGCGATTATGCTTGTTAAGATGTACAAAAACATTACAAATTCCTCCTCCTCAAATATAAATAAATAAATAAATCAAGTTTTTAATTGCTTGGATGTCGTCTTGTGTATCAGTCTTAGTATAAAGGCTGTCCACATCAATTGTGAATAGAAAAGAGCGGACCTTGTGTGTAAAGTCCGGATCCTGGCATTGGACTCTGTTCTGCGCTGGTGTGTTTGGATTGTTGTTTGACTTACGGATGGGCTGCTGATACCGCCACGGTCGGTAGTTATTCCAGCCATTATTGCGGATGATGTACGGGCGCTGGTTAGATGATGAGCCGGCGGTCACACGCGGGCGTCCTCCGTCATACCAGCCGGTGCGCATCTGGCCGCGCGGCGCTGCTACAAAAGTCTTCGGGGACTGTTGGATGACCACGGCTGGACTGCTGGTCAGCTCTGGTCAATTGTGAATGTTTGTGAAAGACAACATTGTTTATTTTGACCACCGTATGTAGTTACTGTGAAAAATGTAACAAGTGTTCATCTTGTCTCATTTTGTGCTTGTCTCGCTCATATAGCGTCATTTTGCCAGGAAAATCAAAGGAAAGTCAATATTTAAGATTCATTTCTTTTTCTGTGTCAAACTGTCTTAGAATGACAATCCCACTTTAGAAACATCAATTGTGCCTGTTTTTGAAGGACAACATGATTTATTTTGACTTGGTTACTGTGAAAAATGCAACACGTCTCATTTTGTGCTTGTCTCGCTCGTACAGTTTGAGATTGACAGTGAAATCAGATGAATGTCACTATTTAAAACTCAGCTGTTGTTATGTGTCAAACTGTCTTCGAATGACAATTCCCCTCCCCACCCTCTGCTCTCCTCCTCGACACTTTCATTAAGGCCGTGTGGATATGCTGTTCCTGATTAATTAACCCAATCTCTCTCAGCTCTTCTTCTCTGGGCCGTGGACCATTTTGGTTTACACTCCAGGGTCAGGGCATGTACTGGATCCCAGTCAGGGGAGACAAATGCTGGAAAACATGCCGGTCAGTATTCTTTTGTTCTACAATATTGTATTTATGACATGCAATCTGTACATGTATTGTCAGGCTTGTTTCTCCCACATATCTTTTGCCACATTATTTACAAATCACCATATACACACATTTTTGAAAGAAATATTCCCCTGTCTGGCGCTTTTAAACCCCTCTTATTCGCGCAAGTCGTCCAGCAATCCTTGTCGTTCGAAATAATTCCAAAAATGGCCCTGGAGTGCCCTCTGCTGGATAAAGCCGAGAACAGCACTTTGGTGGCTTGTTTAAAATCCTCTGTCTGTGTGTATATTCTGTGGAACCGTGATAATTGTCATTTGAAATAAACTTTTGTGTCCAATTGGTTGTGTAGAGTGAATATGGGTCCGTTGAATGTGGTTGTGTCCAAGAAATTAACCAAATTGTGATGACCTACGGATTTACATTTTATACAGCGATTATGCTTGTTAAGATGTACAAAAACATTACAAATTCCTCCTCCTCAAATATAAATAGATAAATAAATAAATAAAGTTTTTAATTGCTTGGATGTCGTCTTGTGTATCAATCTTAGTATAAAGGCTGTCCACATCAATTGTGAATAGAAAAGAGCGGACCTTGTGTGTAAAGTCCGGATCCTGGCATTGGACTCTGTTCTGCGCTGGTGTGTTTGGATTGTTGTTTGACTTGCGGATGGGCTGCTGATACCGCCACGGTCGGTAGTTATTCCAGCCTTTATTGCGGATGATGTACGGGCGCTGGTTAGATGATGAGCCGGCGGTCACACGCGGGCGTCCTCCGTCATACCAGCCGGTGCGCATCTGGCCGCGCGGCGCTGCTACAAAAGTCTTCGGGGACTGTTGGATAACCACGGCGGGACTGCTGGTCAGCTCTGGTCAATTGTGAATGTTTGTGAAAGACAACATTGTTTATTTTGACCACCGTATGTAGTTACTGTGAAAAATGTAACAAGTGTTCATCTTGTCTCATTTTGTGCTTGTCTCGCTCATATAGCGTCATTTTGCCAGGAAAATCAAAGGAAAGTCAATATTTAAGATTCATTTCTTTTTCTGTGTCAAACTGTCTTAGAATGACAATCCCACTTTAGAAACATCAATTGTGCATGTTTTTGAAGGACAACGTGATTTATTTTGACTTGGTGTTGAGTTACTGTGAAAAATGCAACACGTCTCATTTTGTGCTTGTCTCGCTCGTACAGTTTGAGATTGACAGTGAAATCAGATGAATGTCACTATTTAAAACTCAGCTGTTGTTATGTGTCAAACTGTCTTCGAATGACAATTCCCCTCCCCACCCTCTGCTCTCCTCCTCGACACTTTCATTAAGGCCGTGTGGATATGCTGTTCCTGATTAATTAACCCAATCTCTCTCAGCTCTTCTTCTCTGGGCCGTGGACCATTTTGGTTTACACTCCAGGGTCAGGGCATGTACTGGATCCCAGTCAGGGGAGACAAATGCTGGAAAACATGCCGGTCAGTATTCTTTTGTTCTACAATATTGTATTTATGACATGCAATCTGTACATGTATTGTCAGGCTTGTTTCTCCCACATATCTTTTGCCACATTATTTACAAATCACCATATACACACATTTTTGAAAGAAATATTCCCCTGTCTGGCGCTTTTAAACCCCTCTTATTCGCGCAAGTCGTCCAGCAATCCTTGTCGTTCGAAATAATTCCAAAAATGGCCCTGGAGTGCCCTCTGCTGGATAAAGCCGAGAACAGCACTTTGGTGGCTTGTTTAAAATCCTCTGTCTGTGTGTATATTCTGTGGAACCGTGATAATTGTCATTTGAAATAAACTTTTGTGTCCAATTGGTTGTGTAGAGTGAATATGGGTCCGTTGAATGTGGTTGTGTCCAAGAAATTAACCAAATTGTGATGACCTACGGATTTACATTTTATACAGCGATTATGCTTGTTAAGATGTACAAAAACATTACAAATTCCTCCTCCTCAAATATAAATAAATAAATAAATCAAGTTTTTAATTGCTTGGATGTCGTCTTGTGTATCAGTCTTAGTATAAAGGCTGTCCACATCAATTGTGAATAGAAAAGAGCGGACCTTGTGTGTAAAGTCCGGATCCTGGCATTGGACTCTGTTCTGCGCTGGTGTGTTTGGATTGTTGTTTGACTTACGGATGGGCTGCTGATACCGCCACGGTCGGTAGTTATTCCAGCCATTATTGCGGATGATGTACGGGCGCTGGTTAGATGATGAGCCGGCGGTCACACGCGGGCATCCTCCGTCATACCAGCCGGTGCGCATCTGGCCGCGCGGCGCTGCTACAAAAGTCTTCGGGGACTGTTGGATGACCACGGCTGGACTGCTGGTCAGCTCTGGTCAATTGTGAATGTTTGTGAAAGACAACATTGTTTATTTTGACCACCGTATGTAGTTACTGTGAAAAATGTAACAAGTGTTCATCTTGTCTCATTTTGTGCTTGTCTCGCTCATATAGCGTCATTTTGCCAGGAAAATCAAAGGAAAGTCAATATTTAAGATTCATTTCTTTTTCTGTGTCAAACTGTCTTAGAATGACAATCCCACTTTAGAAACATCAATTGTGCCTGTTTTTGAAGGACAACATGATTTATTTTGACTTGGTGTTGAGTTACTGTGAAAAATGCAACACGTCTCATTTTGTGCTTGTCTCGCTCGTACAGTTTGAGATTGACAGTGAAATCAGATGAATGTCACTATTTAAAACTCAGCTGTTGTTATGTGTGAAACTGTCTTCGAATGACATTTCCCCTCCCCACCCTCTGCTCTCCTCCTCCACACTTTCATTAAGGCCGTGTGGATATGCTGTTCCTGATTAATTAACCCAATCTCTCTCAGCTCTTCTTCTCTGGGCCGTGGACCATTTTGGTTTACACTCCAGGGTCAGGGCATGTACTGGATCCCAGTCAGGGGAGACAAATGCTGGAAAACATGCCGGTCAGTATTCTTTTGTTCTACAATATTGTATTTATGACATGCAATCTGTACATGTATTGTCAGGCTTGTTTCTCCCACATATCTTTTGCCACATTATTTACAAATCACCATATACACACATTTTTGAAAGAAATATTCCCCTGTCTGGCGCTTTTAAACCCCTCTTATTCGCGCAAGTCGTCTAGCAATCCTTGTCGTTCGAAATGATTCCAAAAATGGCCCTGGAGTGCCCTCTGCTGGATAAAGCCGAGAACAGCACTTTGGTGGCTTGTTTAAAATCCTCTGTCTGTGTGTATATTCTGTGGAACCGTGATAATTGTCATTTGAAATAAACTTTTGTGTCCAATTGGTTGTGTAGAGTGAATATGGGTCCGTTGAATGTGGTTGTGTCCAAGAAATTAACCAAATTGTGATGACCTACGGATTTACATTTTATACAGCGATTATGCTTGTTAAGATGTACAAAAACATTACAAATTCCTCCTCCTCAAATATAAATAAATAAATAAATCAAGTTTTTAATTGCTTGGATGTCGTCTTGTGTATCAGTCTTAGTATAAAGGCTGTCCACATCAATTGTGAATAGAAAAGAGCGGACCTTGTGTGTAAAGTCCGGATCCTGGCATTGGACTCTGTTCTGCGCTGGTGTGTTTGGATTGTTGTTTGACTTACGGATGGGCTGCTGATACCGCCACGGTCGGTAGTTATTCCAGCCATTATTGCGGATGATGTACGGGCGCTGGTTAGATGATGAGCCGGCGGTCACACGCGGGCGTCCTCCGTCATACCAGCCGGTGCGCATCTGGCCGCGCGGCGCTGCTACAAAAGTCTTCGGGGACTGTTGGATGACCACGGCTGGACTGCTGGTCAGCTCTGGTCAATTGTGAATGTTTGTGAAAGACAACATTGTTTATTTTGACCACCGTATGTAGTTACTGTGAAAAATGTAACAAGTGTTCATCTTGTCTCATTTTGTGCTTGTCTCGCTCATATAGCGTCATTTTGCCAGGAAAATCAAAGGAAAGTCAATATTTAAGATTCATTTCTTTTTCTGTGTCAAACTGTCTTAGAATGACAATCCCACTTTAGAAACATCAATTGTGCCTGTTTTTGAAGGACAACATGATTTATTTTGACTTGGTTACTGTGAAAAATGCAACACGTCTCATTTTGTGCTTGTCTCGCTCGTACAGTTTGAGATTGACAGTGAAATCAGATGAATGTCACTATTTAAAACTCAGCTGTTGTTATGTGTCAAACTGTCTTCGAATGACAATTCCCCTCCCCACCCTCTGCTCTCCTCCTCGACACTTTCATTAAGGCCGTGTGGATATGCTGTTCCTGATTAATTAACCCAATCTCTCTCAGCTCTTCTTCTCTGGGCCGTGGACCATTTTGGTTTACACTCCAGGGTCAGGGCATGTACTGGATCCCAGTCAGGGGAGACAAATGCTGGAAAACATGCCGGTCAGTATTCTTTTGTTCTACAATATTGTATTTATGACATGCAATCTGTACATGTATTGTCAGGCTTGTTTCTCCCACATATCTTTTGCCACATTATTTACAAATCACCATATACACACATTTTTGAAAGAAATATTCCCCTGTCTGGCGCTTTTAAACCCCTCTTATTCGCGCAAGTCGTCCAGCAATCCTTGTCGTTCGAAATAATTCCAAAAATGGCCCTGGAGTGCCCTCTGCTGGATAAAGCCGAGAACAGCACTTTGGTGGCTTGTTTAAAATCCTCTGTCTGTGTGTATATTCTGTGGAACCGTGATAATTGTCATTTGAAATAAACTTTTGTGTCCAATTGGTTGTGTAGAGTGAATATGGGTCCGTTGAATGTGGTTGTGTCCAAGAAATTAACCAAATTGTGATGACCTACGGATTTACATTTTATACAGCGATTATGCTTGTTAAGATGTACAAAAACATTACAAATTCCTCCTCCTCAAATATAAATAGATAAATAAATAAATAAAGTTTTTAATTGCTTGGATGTCGTCTTGTGTATCAATCTTAGTATAAAGGCTGTCCACATCAATTGTGAATAGAAAAGAGCGGACCTTGTGTGTAAAGTCCGGATCCTGGCATTGGACTCTGTTCTGCGCTGGTGTGTTTGGATTGTTGTTTGACTTGCGGATGGGCTGCTGATACCGCCACGGTCGGTAGTTATTCCAGCCTTTATTGCGGATGATGTACGGGCGCTGGTTAGATGATGAGCCGGCGGTCACACGCGGGCGTCCTCCGTCATACCAGCCGGTGCGCATCTGGCCGCGCGGCGCTGCTACAAAAGTCTTCGGGGACTGTTGGATAACCACGGCGGGACTGCTGGTCAGCTCTGGTCAATTGTGAATGTTTGTGAAAGACAACATTGTTTATTTTGACCACCGTATGTAGTTACTGTGAAAAATGTAACAAGTGTTCATCTTGTCTCATTTTGTGCTTGTCTCGCTCATATAGCGTCATTTTGCCAGGAAAATCAAAGGAAAGTCAATATTTAAGATTCATTTCTTTTTCTGTGTCAAACTGTCTTAGAATGACAATCCCACTTTAGAAACATCAATTGTGCATGTTTTTGAAGGACAACGTGATTTATTTTGACTTGGTGTTGAGTTACTGTGAAAAATGCAACACGTCTCATTTTGTGCTTGTCTCGCTCGTACAGTTTGAGATTGACAGTGAAATCAGATGAATGTCACTATTTAAAACTCAGCTGTTGTTATGTGTCAAACTGTCTTCGAATGACAATTCCCCTCCCCACCCTCTGCTCTCCTCCTCGACACTTTCATTAAGGCCGTGTGGATATGCTGTTCCTGATTAATTAACCCAATCTCTCTCAGCTCTTCTTCTCTGGGCCGTGGACCATTTTGGTTTACACTCCAGGGTCAGGGCATGTACTGGATCCCAGTCAGGGGAGACAAATGCTGGAAAACATGCCGGTCAGTATTCTTTTGTTCTACAATATTGTATTTATGACATGCAATCTGTACATGTATTGTCAGGCTTGTTTCTCCCACATATCTTTTGCCACATTATTTACAAATCACCATATACACACATTTTTGAAAGAAATATTCCCCTGTCTGGCGCTTTTAAACCCCTCTTATTCGCGCAAGTCGTCCAGCAATCCTTGTCGTTCGAAATAATTCCAAAAATGGCCCTGGAGTGCCCTCTGCTGGATAAAGCCGAGAACAGCACTTTGGTGGCTTGTTTAAAATCCTCTGTCTGTGTGTATATTCTGTGGAACCGTGATAATTGTCATTTGAAATAAACTTTTGTGTCCAATTGGTTGTGTAGAGTGAATATGGGTCCGTTGAATGTGGTTGTGTCCAAGAAATTAACCAAATTGTGATGACCTACGGATTTACATTTTATACAGCGATTATGCTTGTTAAGATGTACAAAAACATTACAAATTCCTCCTCCTCAAATATAAATAAATAAATAAATCAAGTTTTTAATTGCTTGGATGTCGTCTTGTGTATCAGTCTTAGTATAAAGGCTGTCCACATCAATTGTGAATAGAAAAGAGCGGACCTTGTGTGTAAAGTCCGGATCCTGGCATTGGACTCTGTTCTGCGCTGGTGTGTTTGGATTGTTGTTTGACTTACGGATGGGCTGCTGATACCGCCACGGTCGGTAGTTATTCCAGCCATTATTGCGGATGATGTACGGGCGCTGGTTAGATGATGAGCCGGCGGTCACACGCGGGCATCCTCCGTCATACCAGCCGGTGCGCATCTGGCCGCGCGGCGCTGCTACAAAAGTCTTCGGGGACTGTTGGATGACCACGGCTGGACTGCTGGTCAGCTCTGGTCAATTGTGAATGTTTGTGAAAGACAACATTGTTTATTTTGACCACCGTATGTAGTTACTGTGAAAAATGTAACAAGTGTTCATCTTGTCTCATTTTGTGCTTGTCTCGCTCATATAGCGTCATTTTGCCAGGAAAATCAAAGGAAAGTCAATATTTAAGATTCATTTCTTTTTCTGTGTCAAACTGTCTTAGAATGACAATCCCACTTTAGAAACATCAATTGTGCCTGTTTTTGAAGGACAACATGATTTATTTTGACTTGGTGTTGAGTTACTGTGAAAAATGCAACACGTCTCATTTTGTGCTTGTCTCGCTCGTACAGTTTGAGATTGACAGTGAAATCAGATGAATGTCACTATTTAAAACTCAGCTGTTGTTATGTGTCAAACTGTCTTCGAATGACATTTCCCCTCCCCACCCTCTGCTCTCCTCCTCCACACTTTCATTAAGGCCGTGTGGATATGCTGTTCCTGATTAATTAACCCAATCTCTCTCAGCTCTTCTTCTCTGGGCCGTGGACCATTTTGGTTTACACTCCAGGGTCAGGGCATGTACTGGATCCCAGTCAGGGGAGACAAATGCTGGAAAACATGCCGGTCAGTATTCTTTTGTTCTACAATATTGTATTTATGACATGCAATCTGTACATGTATTGTCAGGCTTGTTTCTCCCACATATCTTTTGCCACATTATTTACAAATCACCATATACACACATTTTTGAAAGAAATATTCCCCTGTCTGGCGCTTTTAAACCCCTCTTATTCGCGCAAGTCGTCTAGCAATCCTTGTCGTTCGAAATGATTCCAAAAATGGCCCTGGAGTGCCCTCTGCTGGATAAAGCCGAGAACAGCACTTTGGTGGCTTGTTTAAAATCCTCTGTCTGTGTGTATATTCTGTGGAACCGTGATAATTGTCATTTGAAATAAACTTTTGTGTCCAATTGGTTGTGTAGAGTGAATATGGGTCCGTTGAATGTGGTTGTGTCCAAGAAATTAACCAAATTGTGATGACCTACGGATTTACATTTTATACAGCGATTATGCTTGTTAAGATGTACAAAAACATTACAAATTCCTCCTCCTCAAATATAAATAAATAAATAAATCAAGTTTTTAATTGCTTGGATGTCGTCTTGTGTATCAGTCTTAGTATAAAGGCTGTCCACATCAATTGTGAATAGAAAAGAGCGGACCTTGTGTGTAAAGTCCGGATCCTGGCATTGGACTCTGTTCTGCGCTGGTGTGTTTGGATTGTTGTTTGACTTACGGATGGGCTGCTGATACCGCCACGGTCGGTAGTTATTCCAGCCATTATTGCGGATGATGTACGGGCGCTGGTTAGATGATGAGCCGGCGGTCACACGCGGGCGTCCTCCGTCATACCAGCCGGTGCGCATCTGGCCGCGCGGCGCTGCTACAAAAGTCTTCGGGGACTGTTGGATGACCACGGCTGGACTGCTGGTCAGCTCTGGTCAATTGTGAATGTTTGTGAAAGACAACATTGTTTATTTTGACCACCGTATGTAGTTACTGTGAAAAATGTAACAAGTGTTCATCTTGTCTCATTTTGTGCTTGTCTCGCTCATATAGCGTCATTTTGCCAGGAAAATCAAAGGAAAGTCAATATTTAAGATTCATTTCTTTTTCTGTGTCAAACTGTCTTAGAATGACAATCCCACTTTAGAAACATCAATTGTGCCTGTTTTTGAAGGACAACATGATTTATTTTGACTTGGTTACTGTGAAAAATGCAACACGTCTCATTTTGTGCTTGTCTCGCTCGTACAGTTTGAGATTGACAGTGAAATCAGATGAATGTCACTATTTAAAACTCAGCTGTTGTTATGTGTCAAACTGTCTTCGAATGACAATTCCCCTCCCCACCCTCTGCTCTCCTCCTCGACACTTTCATTAAGGCCGTGTGGATATGCTGTTCCTGATTAATTAACCCAATCTCTCTCAGCTCTTCTTCTCTGGGCCGTGGACCATTTTGGTTTACACTCCAGGGTCAGGGCATGTACTGGATCCCAGTCAGGGGAGACAAATGCTGGAAAACATGCCGGTCAGTATTCTTTTGTTCTACAATATTGTATTTATGACATGCAATCTGTACATGTATTGTCAGGCTTGTTTCTCCCACATATCTTTTGCCACATTATTTACAAATCACCATATACACACATTTTTGAAAGAAATATTCCCCTGTCTGGCGCTTTTAAACCCCTCTTATTCGCGCAAGTCGTCCAGCAATCCTTGTCGTTCGAAATAATTCCAAAAATGGCCCTGGAGTGCCCTCTGCTGGATAAAGCCGAGAACAGCACTTTGGTGGCTTGTTTAAAATCCTCTGTCTGTGTGTATATTCTGTGGAACCGTGATAATTGTCATTTGAAATAAACTTTTGTGTCCAATTGGTTGTGTAGAGTGAATATGGGTCCGTTGAATGTGGTTGTGTCCAAGAAATTAACCAAATTGTGATGACCTACGGATTTACATTTTATACAGCGATTATGCTTGTTAAGATGTACAAAAACATTACAAATTCCTCCTCCTCAAATATAAATAGATAAATAAATAAATAAAGTTTTTAATTGCTTGGATGTCGTCTTGTGTATCAATCTTAGTATAAAGGCTGTCCACATCAATTGTGAATAGAAAAGAGCGGACCTTGTGTGTAAAGTCCGGATCCTGGCATTGGACTCTGTTCTGCGCTGGTGTGTTTGGATTGTTGTTTGACTTGCGGATGGGCTGCTGATACCGCCACGGTCGGTAGTTATTCCAGCCTTTATTGCGGATGATGTACGGGCGCTGGTTAGATGATGAGCCGGCGGTCACACGCGGGCGTCCTCCGTCATACCAGCCGGTGCGCATCTGGCCGCGCGGCGCTGCTACAAAAGTCTTCGGGGACTGTTGGATAACCACGGCGGGACTGCTGGTCAGCTCTGGTCAATTGTGAATGTTTGTGAAAGACAACATTGTTTATTTTGACCACCGTATGTAGTTACTGTGAAAAATGTAACAAGTGTTCATCTTGTCTCATTTTGTGCTTGTCTCGCTCATATAGCGTCATTTTGCCAGGAAAATCAAAGGAAAGTCAATATTTAAGATTCATTTCTTTTTCTGTGTCAAACTGTCTTAGAATGACAATCCCACTTTAGAAACATCAATTGTGCATGTTTTTGAAGGACAACGTGATTTATTTTGACTTGGTGTTGAGTTACTGTGAAAAATGCAACACGTCTCATTTTGTGCTTGTCTCGCTCGTACAGTTTGAGATTGACAGTGAAATCAGATGAATGTCACTATTTAAAACTCAGCTGTTGTTATGTGTCAAACTGTCTTCGAATGACAATTCCCCTCCCCACCCTCTGCTCTCCTCCTCGACACTTTCATTAAGGCCGTGTGGATATGCTGTTCCTGATTAATTAACCCAATCTCTCTCAGCTCTTCTTCTCTGGGCCGTGGACCATTTTGGTTTACACTCCAGGGTCAGGGCATGTACTGGATCCCAGTCAGGGGAGACAAATGCTGGAAAACATGCCGGTCAGTATTCTTTTGTTCTACAATATTGTATTTATGACATGCAATCTGTACATGTATTGTCAGGCTTGTTTCTCCCACATATCTTTTGCCACATTATTTACAAATCACCATATACACACATTTTTGAAAGAAATATTCCCCTGTCTGGCGCTTTTAAACCCCTCTTATTCGCGCAAGTCGTCCAGCAATCCTTGTCGTTCGAAATAATTCCAAAAATGGCCCTGGAGTGCCCTCTGCTGGATAAAGCCGAGAACAGCACTTTGGTGGCTTGTTTAAAATCCTCTGTCTGTGTGTATATTCTGTGGAACCGTGATAATTGTCATTTGAAATAAACTTTTGTGTCCAATTGGTTGTGTAGAGTGAATATGGGTCCGTTGAATGTGGTTGTGTCCAAGAAATTAACCAAATTGTGATGACCTACGGATTTACATTTTATACAGCGATTATGCTTGTTAAGATGTACAAAAACATTACAAATTCCTCCTCCTCAAATATAAATAAATAAATAAATCAAGTTTTTAATTGCTTGGATGTCGTCTTGTGTATCAGTCTTAGTATAAAGGCTGTCCACATCAATTGTGAATAGAAAAGAGCGGACCTTGTGTGTAAAGTCCGGATCCTGGCATTGGACTCTGTTCTGCGCTGGTGTGTTTGGATTGTTGTTTGACTTACGGATGGGCTGCTGATACCGCCACGGTCGGTAGTTATTCCAGCCATTATTGCGGATGATGTACGGGCGCTGGTTAGATGATGAGCCGGCGGTCACACGCGGGCATCCTCCGTCATACCAGCCGGTGCGCATCTGGCCGCGCGGCGCTGCTACAAAAGTCTTCGGGGACTGTTGGATGACCACGGCTGGACTGCTGGTCAGCTCTGGTCAATTGTGAATGTTTGTGAAAGACAACATTGTTTATTTTGACCACCGTATGTAGTTACTGTGAAAAATGTAACAAGTGTTCATCTTGTCTCATTTTGTGCTTGTCTCGCTCATATAGCGTCATTTTGCCAGGAAAATCAAAGGAAAGTCAATATTTAAGATTCATTTCTTTTTCTGTGTCAAACTGTCTTAGAATGACAATCCCACTTTAGAAACATCAATTGTGCCTGTTTTTGAAGGACAACATGATTTATTTTGACTTGGTGTTGAGTTACTGTGAAAAATGCAACACGTCTCATTTTGTGCTTGTCTCGCTCGTACAGTTTGAGATTGACAGTGAAATCAGATGAATGTCACTATTTAAAACTCAGCTGTTGTTATGTGTGAAACTGTCTTCGAATGACATTTCCCCTCCCCACCCTCTGCTCTCCTCCTCCACACTTTCATTAAGGCCGTGTGGATATGCTGTTCCTGATTAATTAACCCAATCTCTCTCAGCTCTTCTTCTCTGGGCCGTGGACCATTTTGGTTTACACTCCAGGGTCAGGGCATGTACTGGATCCCAGTCAGGGGAGACAAATGCTGGAAAACATGCCGGTCAGTATTCTTTTGTTCTACAATATTGTATTTATGACATGCAATCTGTACATGTATTGTCAGGCTTGTTTCTCCCACATATCTTTTGCCACATTATTTACAAATCACCATATACACACATTTTTGAAAGAAATATTCCCCTGTCTGGCGCTTTTAAACCCCTCTTATTCGCGCAAGTCGTCTAGCAATCCTTGTCGTTCGAAATGATTCCAAAAATGGCCCTGGAGTGCCCTCTGCTGGATAAAGCCGAGAACAGCACTTTGGTGGCTTGTTTAAAATCCTCTGTCTGTGTGTATATTCTGTGGAACCGTGATAATTGTCATTTGAAATAAACTTTTGTGTCCAATTGGTTGTGTAGAGTGAATATGGGTCCGTTGAATGTGGTTGTGTCCAAGAAATTAACCAAATTGTGATGACCTACGGATTTACATTTTATACAGCGATTATGCTTGTTAAGATGTACAAAAACATTACAAATTCCTCCTCCTCAAATATAAATAAATAAATAAATCAAGTTTTTAATTGCTTGGATGTCGTCTTGTGTATCAGTCTTAGTATAAAGGCTGTCCACATCAATTGTGAATAGAAAAGAGCGGACCTTGTGTGTAAAGTCCGGATCCTGGCATTGGACTCTGTTCTGCGCTGGTGTGTTTGGATTGTTGTTTGACTTACGGATGGGCTGCTGATACCGCCACGGTCGGTAGTTATTCCAGCCATTATTGCGGATGATGTACGGGCGCTGGTTAGATGATGAGCCGGCGGTCACACGCGGGCGTCCTCCGTCATACCAGCCGGTGCGCATCTGGCCGCGCGGCGCTGCTACAAAAGTCTTCGGGGACTGTTGGATGACCACGGCTGGACTGCTGGTCAGCTCTGGTCAATTGTGAATGTTTGTGAAAGACAACATTGTTTATTTTGACCACCGTATGTAGTTACTGTGAAAAATGTAACAAGTGTTCATCTTGTCTCATTTTGTGCTTGTCTCGCTCATATAGCGTCATTTTGCCAGGAAAATCAAAGGAAAGTCAATATTTAAGATTCATTTCTTTTTCTGTGTCAAACTGTCTTAGAATGACAATCCCACTTTAGAAACATCAATTGTGCATGTTTTTGAAGGACAACGTGATTTATTTTGACTTGGTGTTGAGTTACTGTGAAAAATGCAACACGTCTCATTTTGTGCTTGTCTCGCTCGTACAGTTTGAGATTGACAGTGAAATCAGATGAATGTCACTATTTAAAACTCAGCTGTTGTTATGTGTCAAACTGTCTTCGAATGACAATTCCCCTCCCCACCCTCTGCTCTCCTCCTCGACACTTTCATTAAGGCCGTGTGGATATGCTGTTCCTGATTAATTAACCCAATCTCTCTCAGCTCTTCTTCTCTGGGCCGTGGACCATTTTGGTTTACACTCCAGGGTCAGGGCATGTACTGGATCCCAGTCAGGGGAGACAAATGCTGGAAAACATGCCGGTCAGTATTCTTTTGTTCTACAATATTGTATTTATGACATGCAATCTGTACATGTATTGTCAGGCTTGTTTCTCCCACATATCTTTTGCCACATTATTTACAAATCACCATATACACACATTTTTGAAAGAAATATTCCCCTGTCTGGCGCTTTTAAACCCCTCTTATTCGCGCAAGTCGTCCAGCAATCCTTGTCGTTCGAAATAATTCCAAAAATGGCCCTGGAGTGCCCTCTGCTGGATAAAGCCGAGAACAGCACTTTGGTGGCTTGTTTAAAATCCTCTGTCTGTGTGTATATTCTGTGGAACCGTGATAATTGTCATTTGAAATAAACTTTTGTGTCCAATTGGTTGTGTAGAGTGAATATGGGTCCGTTGAATGTGGTTGTGTCCAAGAAATTAACCAAATTGTGATGACCTACGGATTTACATTTTATACAGCGATTATGCTTGTTAAGATGTACAAAAACATTACAAATTCCTCCTCCTCAAATATAAATAAATAAATAAATCAAGTTTTTAATTGCTTGGATGTCGTCTTGTGTATCAGTCTTAGTATAAAGGCTGTCCACATCAATTGTGAATAGAAAAGAGCGGACCTTGTGTGTAAAGTCCGGATCCTGGCATTGGACTCTGTTCTGCGCTGGTGTGTTTGGATTGTTGTTTGACTTACGGATGGGCTGCTGATACCGCCACGGTCGGTAGTTATTCCAGCCATTATTGCGGATGATGTACGGGCGCTGGTTAGATGATGAGCCGGCGGTCACACGCGGGCGTCCTCCGTCATACCAGCCGGTGCGCATCTGGCCGCGCGGCGCTGCTACAAAAGTCTTCGGGGACTGTTGGATGACCACGGCTGGACTGCTGGTCAGCTCTGGTCAATTGTGAATGTTTGTGAAAGACAACATTGTTTATTTTGACCACCGTATGTAGTTACTGTGAAAAATGTAACAAGTGTTCATCTTGTCTCATTTTGTGCTTGTCTCGCTCATATAGCGTCATTTTGCCAGGAAAATCAAAGGAAAGTCAATATTTAAGATTCATTTCTTTTTCTGTGTCAAACTGTCTTAGAATGACAATCCCACTTTAGAAACATCAATTGTGCCTGTTTTTGAAGGACAACATGATTTATTTTGACTTGGTTACTGTGAAAAATGCAACACGTCTCATTTTGTGCTTGTCTCGCTCGTACAGTTTGAGATTGACAGTGAAATCAGATGAATGTCACTATTTAAAACTCAGCTGTTGTTATGTGTCAAACTGTCTTCGAATGACAATTCCCCTCCCCACCCTCTGCTCTCCTCCTCGACACTTTCATTAAGGCCGTGTGGATATGCTGTTCCTGATTAATTAACCCAATCTCTCTCAGCTCTTCTTCTCTGGGCCGTGGACCATTTTGGTTTACACTCCAGGGTCAGGGCATGTACTGGATCCCAGTCAGGGGAGACAAATGCTGGAAAACATGCCGGTCAGTATTCTTTTGTTCTACAATATTGTATTTATGACATGCAATCTGTACATGTATTGTCAGGCTTGTTTCTCCCACATATCTTTTGCCACATTATTTACAAATCACCATATACACACATTTTTGAAAGAAATATTCCCCTGTCTGGCGCTTTTAAACCCCTCTTATTCGCGCAAGTCGTCCAGCAATCCTTGTCGTTCGAAATAATTCCAAAAATGGCCCTGGAGTGCCCTCTGCTGGATAAAGCCGAGAACAGCACTTTGGTGGCTTGTTTAAAATCCTCTGTCTGTGTGTATATTCTGTGGAACCGTGATAATTGTCATTTGAAATAAACTTTTGTGTCCAATTGGTTGTGTAGAGTGAATATGGGTCCGTTGAATGTGGTTGTGTCCAAGAAATTAACCAAATTGTGATGACTTATGGATTTACATTTTATACAGCGATTATGCTTGTTAAGATGTACAAAAACATTACAAATTCCTCCTCCTCAAATATAAATAAATAAATCAAGTTTTTAATTGCTTGGATGTCGTCTTGTGTATCAGCCTTAGTATAAAGGCTGTCCACATCAATTGTGAATAGAAAAGAGCGGACCTTGTGTGTAAAGTCCGGATCCTGGCATTGGACTCTGTTCTGAGCTGGTGTGTTTGGATTGTTGTTTGACTTACGGATGGGCTGCTGATACCGCCACGGTCGGTAGTTATTCCAGCCTTTATTGCGGATGATGTACGGGCGCTGGTTAGATGATGAGCCGGCGGTCACACGCGGGCGTCCTCCGTCATACCAGCCGGTGCGCATCTGGCCGCGCGGCGCTGCTACAAAAGTCTTCGGGGACTGTTGGATAACCACGGCGGGACTGCTGGTCAGCTCTGGTCAATTGTGAATGTTTGTGAAAGACAACATTGTTTATTTTGACCACCGTATGTAGTTACTGTGAAAAATGTAACAAGTGTTCATCTTGTCTCATTTTGTGCTTGTCTCGCTCATATAGCGTCATTTTGCCAGGAAAATCAAAGGAAAGTCAATATTTAAGATTCATTTCTTTTTCTGTGTCAAACTGTCTTAGAATGACAATCCCACTTTAGAAACATCAATTGTGCCTGTTTTTGAAGGACAACATGATTTATTTTGACTTGGTTACTGTGAAAAATGCAACACGTCTCATTTTGTGCTTGTCTCGCTCGTACAGTTTGAGATTGACAGTGAAATCAGATGAATGTCACTATTTAAAACTCAGCTGTTGTTATGTGTCAAACTGTCTTCGAATGACAATTCCCCTCCCCACCCTCTGCTCTCCTCCTCGACACTTTCATTAAGGCCGTGTGGATATGCTGTTCCTGATTAATTAACCCAATCTCTCTCAGCTCTTCTTCTCTGGGCCGTGGACCATTTTGGTTTACACTCCAGGGTCAGGGCATGTACTGGATCCCAGTCAGGGGAGACAAATGCTGGAAAACATGCCGGTCAGTATTCTTTTGTTCTACAATATTGTATTTATGACATGCAATCTGTACATGTATTGTCAGGCTTGTTTCTCCCACATATCTTTTGCCACATTATTTACAAATCACCATATACACACATTTTTGAAAGAAATATTCCCCTGTCTGGCGCTTTTAAACCCCTCTTATTCGCGCAAGTCGTCTAGCAATCCTTGTCGTTCGAAATGATTCCAAAAATGGCCCTGGAGTGCCCTCTGCTGGATAAAGCCGAGAACAGCACTTTGGTGGCTTGTTTAAAATCCTCTGTCTGTGTGTATATTCTGTGGAACCGTGATAATTGTCATTTGAAATAAACTTTTGTGTCCAATTGGTTGTGTAGAGTGAATATGGGTCCGTTGAATGTGGTTGTGTCCAAGAAATTAACCAAATTGTGATGACCTACGGATTTACATTTTATACAGCGATTATGCTTGTTAAGATGTACAAAAACATTACAAATTCCTCCTCCTCAAATATAAATAGATAAATAAATAAATCAAGTTTTTAATTGCTTGGATGTCGTCTTGTGTATCAGCCTTAGTATAAAGGCTGTCCACATCAATTGTGAATAGAAAAGGGCGGACCTTGTGTGTAAAGTCCGGATCCTGGCATTGGACTCTGTTCTGCGCTGGTGTGTTTGGATTGTTGTTTGACTTACGGATGGGCTGCTGATACCGCTACGGTCGGTAGTTATTCCAGCCATTATTGCGGATGATGTACGGGCGCTGGTTAGATGATGAGCCGGCGGTCACACGCGGGCGTCCTCCGTCATACCAGCCGGTGCGCATCTGGCCGCGCGGCGCTGCTACAAAAGTCTTCGGGGACTGTTGGATGACCACGGCTGGACTGCTGGTCAGCTCTGGTCAATTGTGAATGTTTGTGAAAGACAACATTGTTTATTTTGACCACCGTATGTAGTTACTGTGAAAAATGTAACAAGTGTTCATCTTGTCTCATGTTGTGCTTGTCTCGCTCATATAGCGTCATTTTGCCAGGAAAATCAAAGGAAAGTCAATATTTAAGATTCATTTCTTTTTCTGTGTCAAACTGTCTTAGAATGACAATCCCACTTTAGAAACATCAATTGTGCATGTTTTTGAAGGACAACATGATTTATTTTGACTTGGTGTTGAGTTACTGTGAAAAATGCAACACGTCTCATTTTGTGCTTGTCTCGCTCGTACAGTTTGAGATTGACAGTGAAATCAGATGAATGTCACTATTTAAAACTCAGCTGTTGTTATGTGTCAAACTGTCTTCGAATGACAATTCCCCTCCCCAGGGCCGTGGACCATTTTGGTTTACACTCCAGGGTCAGGGCATGTACTGGATCCCAGTCAGGGGAGACAAATGCTGGAAAACATGCCGGTCAGTATTCTTTTGTTCTACAATATTGTATTTATGACATGCAATCTGTACATGTATTGTCAGGCTTGTTTCTCCCACATATCTTTTGCCACATTATTTACAAATCACCATATACACACATTTTTGAAAGAAATATTCCCCTGTCTGGCGCTTTTAAACCCCTCTTATTCGCGCAAGTCGTCTAGCAATCCTTGTCGTTCGAAATAATTCCAAAAATGGCCCTGGAGTGCCCTCTGCTGGATAAAGCCGAGAACAGCACTTTGGTGGCTTGTTTAAAATCCTCTGTCTGTGTGTATATTCTGTGGAACCGTGATAATTGTCATTTGAAATAAACTTTTGTGTCCAATTGGTTGTGTAGAGTGAATATGGGTCCGTTGAATGTGGTTGTGTCCAAGAAATTAACCAAATTGTGATGACTTATGGATTTACATTTTATACAGCGATTATGCTTGTTAAGATGTACAAAAACATTACAAATTCCTCCTCCTCAAATATAAATAAATAAATCAAGTTTTTAATTGCTTGGATGTCGTCTTGTGTATCAATCTTAGTATAAAGGCTGTCCACATCAATTGTGAATAGAAAAGAGCGGACCTTGTGTGTAAAGTCCGGATCCTGGCATTGGACTCTGTTCTGCGCTGGTGTGTTTGGATTGTTGTTTGACTTACGGATGGGCTGCTGATACCGCCACGGTCGGTAGTTATTCCAGCCTTTATTGCGGATGATGTACGGGCGCTGGTTAGATGATGAGCCGGCGGTCACACGCGGGCGTCCTCCGTCATACCAGCCGGTGCGCATCTGGCCGCGCGGCGCTGCTACAAAAGTCTTCGGGGACTGTTGGATAACCACGGCGGGACTGCTGGTCAGCTCTGGTCAATTGTGAATGTTTGTGAAAGACAACATTGTTTATTTTGACCACCGTATGTAGTTACTGTGAAAAATGTAACAAGTGTTCATCTTGTCTCATTTTGTGCTTGTCTCGCTCATATAGCGTCATTTTGCCAGGAAAATCAAAGGAAAGTCAATATTTAAGATTCATTTCTTTTTCTGTGTCAAACTGTCTTAGAATGACAATCCCACTTTAGAAACATCAATTGTGCATGTTTTTGAAGGACAACGTGATTTATTTTGACTTGGTTACTGTGAAAAATGCAACACGTCTCATTTTGTGCTTGTCTCGCTCGTACAGTTTGAGATTGACAGTGAAATCAGATGAATGTCACTATTAAAAACTCAGCTGTTGTTATGTGTCAAACTGTCTTCGAATGACATTTCCCCTCCCCACCCTCTGCTCTCCTCCTCCACACTTTCATTAAGGCCGTGTGGATATGCTGTTCCTGATTAATTAACCCAATCTCTCTCAGCTCTTCTTCTCTGGGCCGTGGACCATTTTGGTTTACACTCCAGGGTCAGGGCATGTACTGGATCCCAGTCAGGGGAGACAAATGCTGGAAAACATGCCGGTCAGTATTCTTTTGTTCTACAATATTGTATTTATGACATGCAATCTGTACATGTATTGTCAGGCTTGTTTCTCCCACATATCTTTTGCCACATTATTTACAAATCACCATATACACACATTTTTGAAAGAAATATTCCCCTGTCTGGCGCTTTTAAACCCCTCTTATTCGCGCAAGTCGTCTAGCAATCCTTGTCGTTCGAAATGATTCCAAAAATGGCCCTGGAGTGCCCTCTGCTGGATAAAGCTGAGAACAGCACTTTGGTGGCTTGTTTAAAATCCTCTGTCTGTGTGTATATTCTGTGGAACCGTGATAATTGTCATTTGAAATAAACTTTTGTGTCCAATTGGTTGTGTAGAGTGAATATGGGTCCGTTGAATGTGGTTGTGTCCAAGAAATTAACCAAATTGTGATGACCTACGGATTTACATTTTATACAGCGATTATGCTTGTTAAGATGTACAAAAACATTACAAATTCCTCCTCCTCAAATATAAATAGATAAATAAATAAATCAAGTTTTTAATTGCTTGGATGTCGTCTTGTGTATCAATCTTAGTATAAAGGCTGTCCACATCAATTGTGAATAGAAAAGAGCGGACCTTGTGTGTAAAGTCCGGATCCTGGCATTGGACTCTGTTCTGCGCTGGTGTGTTTGGATTGTTGTTTGACTTACGGATGGGCTGCTGATACCGCCACGGTCGGTAGTTATTCCAGCCATTATTGCGGATGATGTACGGGCGCTGGTTAGATGATGAGCCGGCGGTCACACGCGGGCGTCCTCCGTCATACCAGCCGGTGCGCATCTGGCCGCGCGGCGCTGCTACAAAAGTCTTCGGGGACTGTTGGATGACCACAGTTGGACTGCTGGTCAGCTCTGGTCAATTGTGAATGTTTGTGAAAGACAACATTGTTTATTTTGACCACCGTATGTAGTTACTGTGAAAAATGTAACAAGTGTTCATCTTGTCTCATTTTGTGCTTGTCTCGCTCATATAGCGTCATTTTGCCAGGAAAATCAAAGGAAAGTCAATATTTAAGATTCATTTCTTTTTCTGTGTCAAACTGTCTTAGAATGACAATCCCACTTTAGAAACATCAATTGTGCATGTTTTTGAAGGACAACGTGATTTATTTTGACTTGGTGTTGAGTTACTGTGAAAAATGCAACACGTCTCATTTTGTGCTTGTCTCGCTCGTACAGTTTGAGATTGACAGTGAAATCAGATGAATGTCACTATTTAAAACTCAGCTGTTGTTATGTGTCAAACTGTCTTCGAATGACAATTCCCCTCCCCACCCTCTGCTCTCCTCCTCGACACTTTCATTAAGGCCGTGTGGATATGCTGTTCCTGATTAATTAACCCAATCTCTCTCAGCTCTTCTTCTCTGGGCCGTGGACCATTTTGGTTTACACTCCAGGGTCAGGGCATGTACTGGATCCCAGTCAGGGGAGACAAATGCTGGAAAACATGCCGGTCAGTATTCTTTTGTTCTACAATATTGTATTTATGACATGCAATCTGTACATGTATTGTCAGGCTTGTTTCTCCCACATATCTTTTGCCACATTATTTACAAATCACCATATACACACATTTTTGAAAGAAATATTCCCCTGTCTGGCGCTTTTAAACCCCTCTTATTCGCGCAAGTCGTCCAGCAATCCTTGTCGTTCGAAATAATTCCAAAAATGGCCCTGGAGTGCCCTCTGCTGGATAAAGCCGAGAACAGCACTTTGGTGGCTTGTTTAAAATCCTCTGTCTGTGTGTATATTCTGTGGAACCGTGATAATTGTCATTTGAAATAAACTTTTGTGTCCAATTGGTTGTGTAGAGTGAATATGGGTCCGTTGAATGTGGTTGTGTCCAAGAAATTAACCAAATTGTGATGACCTACGGATTTACATTTTATACAGCGATTATGCTTGTTAAGATGTACAAAAACATTACAAATTCCTCCTCCTCAAATATAAATAAATAAATAAATCAAGTTTTTAATTGCTTGGATGTCGTCTTGTGTATCAGTCTTAGTATAAAGGCTGTCCACATCAATTGTGAATAGAAAAGAGCGGACCTTGTGTGTAAAGTCCGGATCCTGGCATTGGACTCTGTTCTGCGCTGGTGTGTTTGGATTGTTGTTTGACTTACGGATGGGCTGCTGATACCGCCACGGTCGGTAGTTATTCCAGCCATTATTGCGGATGATGTACGGGCGCTGGTTAGATGATGAGCCGGCGGTCACACGCGGGCGTCCTCCGTCATACCAGCCGGTGCGCATCTGGCCGCGCGGCGCTGCTACAAAAGTCTTCGGGGACTGTTGGATGACCACGGCTGGACTGCTGGTCAGCTCTGGTCAATTGTGAATGTTTGTGAAAGACAACATTGTTTATTTTGACCACCGTATGTAGTTACTGTGAAAAATGTAACAAGTGTTCATCTTGTCTCATCTTGTGCTTGTCTCGCTCATATAGCGTCATTTTGCCAGGAAAATCAAAGGAAAGTCAATATTTAAGATTCATTTCTTTTTCTGTGTCAAACTGTCTTAGAATGACAATCCCACTTTAGAAACATCAATTGTGCCTGTTTTTGAAGGACAACATGATTTATTTTGACTTGGTGTTGAGTTACTGTGAAAAATGCAACACGTCTCATTTTGTGCTTGTCTCGCTCGTACAGTTTGAGATTGACAGTGAAATCAGATGAATGTCACTATTTAAAACTCAGCTGTTGTTATGTGTGAAACTGTCTTCGAATGACATTTCCCCTCCCCACCCTCTGCTCTCCTCCTCCACACTTTCATTAAGGCCGTGTGGATATGCTGTTCCTGATTAATTAACCCAATCTCTCTCAGCTCTTCTTCTCTGGGCCGTGGACCATTTTGGTTTACACTCCAGGGTCAGGGCATGTACTGGATCCCAGTCAGGGGAGACAAATGCTGGAAAACATGCCGGTCAGTATTCTTTTGTTCTACAATATTGTATTTATGACATGCAATCTGTACATGTATTGTCAGGCTTGTTTCTCCCACATATCTTTTGCCACATTATTTACAAATCACCATATACACACATTTTTGAAAGAAATATTCCCCTGTCTGGCGCTTTTAAACCCCTCTTATTCGCGCAAGTCGTCTAGCAATCCTTGTCGTTCGAAATGATTCCAAAAATGGCCCTGGAGTGCCCTCTGCTGGATAAAGCCGAGAACAGCACTTTGGTGGCTTGTTTAAAATCCTCTGTCTGTGTGTATATTCTGTGGAACCGTGATAATTGTCATTTGAAATAAACTTTTGTGTCCAATTGGTTGTGTAGAGTGAATATGGGTCCGTTGAATGTGGTTGTGTCCAAGAAATTAACCAAATTGTGATGACCTACGGATTTACATTTTATACAGCGATTATGCTTGTTAAGATGTACAAAAACATTACAAATTCCTCCTCCTCAAATATAAATAGATAAATAAATAAATCAAGTTTTTAATTGCTTGGATGTCGTCTTGTGTATCAATCTTAGTATAAAGGCTGTCCACATCAATTGTGAATAGAAAAGAGCGGACCTTGTGTGTAAAGTCCGGATCCTGGCATTGGACTCTGTTCTGCGCTGGTGTGTTTGGATTGTTGTTTGACTTACGGATGGGCTGCTGATACCGCCACGGTCGGTAGTTATTCCAGCCTTTATTGCGGATGATGTACGGGCGCTGGTTAGATGATGAGCCGGCGGTCACACGCGGGCGTCCTCCGTCATACCAGCCGGTGCGCATCTGGCCGCGCGGCGCTGCTACAAAAGTCTTCGGGGACTGTTGGATAACCACGGCGGGACTGCTGGTCAGCTCTGGTCAATTGTGAATGTTTGTGAAAGACAACATTGTTTATTTTGACCACCGTATGTAGTTACTGTGAAAAATGTAACAAGTGTTCATCTTGTCTCATTTTGTGCTTGTCTCGCTCATATAGCGTCATTTTGCCAGGAAAATCAAAGGAAAGTCAATATTTAAGATTCATTTCTTTTTCTGTGTCAAACTGTCTTAGAATGACAATCCCACTTTAGAAACATCAATTGTGCATGTTTTTGAAGGACAACGTGATTTATTTTGACTTGGTTACTGTGAAAAATGCAACACGTCTCATTTTGTGCTTGTCTCGCTCGTACAGTTTGAGATTAACAGTGAAATCAGATGAATGTCACTATTAAAAACTCAGCTGTTGTTATGTGTCAAACTGTCTTCGAATGACATTTCCCCTCCCCACCCTCTGCTCTCCTCCTCCACACTTTCATTAAGGCCGTGTGGATATGCTGTTCCTGATTAATTAACCCAATCTCTCTCAGCTCTTCTTCTCTGGGCCGTGGACCATTTTGGTTTACACTCCAGGGTCAGGGCATGTACTGGATCCCAGTCAGGGGAGACAAATGCTGGAAAACATGCCGGTCAGTATTCTTTTGTTCTACAATATTGTATTTATGACATGCAATCTGTACATGTATTGTCAGGCTTGTTTCTCCCACATATCTTTTGCCACATTATTTACAAATCACCATATACACACATTTTTGAAAGAAATATTCCCCTGTCTGGCGCTTTTAAACCCCTCTTATTCGCGCAAGTCGTCTAGCAATCCTTGTCGTTCGAAATGATTCCAAAAATGGCCCTGGAGTGCCCTCTGCTGGATAAAGCTGAGAACAGCACTTTGGTGGCTTGTTTAAAATCCTCTGTCTGTGTGTATATTCTGTGGAACCGTGATAATTGTCATTTGAAATAAACTTTTGTGTCCAATTGGTTGTGTAGAGTGAATATGGGTCCGTTGAATGTGGTTGTGTCCAAGAAATTAACCAAATTGTGATGACCTACGGATTTACATTTTATACAGCGATTATGCTTGTTAAGATGTACAAAAACATTACAAATTCCTCCTCCTCAAATATAAATAGATAAATAAATAAATCAAGTTTTTAATTGCTTGGATGTCGTCTTGTGTATCAATCTTAGTATAAAGGCTGTCCACATCAATTGTGAATAGAAAAGAGCGGACCTTGTGTGTAAAGTCCGGATCCTGGCATTGGACTCTGTTCTGCGCTGGTGTGTTTGGATTGTTGTTTGACTTACGGATGGGCTGCTGATACCGCCACGGTCGGTAGTTATTCCAGCCATTATTGCGGATGATGTACGGGCGCTGGTTAGATGATGAGCCGGCGGTCACACGCGGGCGTCCTCCGTCATACCAGCCGGTGCGCATCTGGCCGCGCGGCGCTGCTACAAAAGTCTTCGGGGACTGTTGGATGACCACAGCTGGACTGCTGGTCAGCTCTGGTCAATTGTGAATGTTTGTGAAAGACAACATTGTTTATTTTGACCACCGTATGTAGTTACTGTGAAAAATGTAACAAGTGTTCATCTTGTCTCATTTTGTGCTTGTCTCGCTCATATAGCGTCATTTTGCCAGGAAAATCAAAGGAAAGTCAATATTTAAGATTCATTTCTTTTTCTGTGTCAAACTGTCTTAGAATGACAATCCCACTTTAGAAACATCAATTGTGCATGTTTTTGAAGGACAACGTGATTTATTTTGACTTGGTGTTGAGTTACTGTGAAAAATGCAACACGTCTCATTTTGTGCTTGTCTCGCTCGTACAGTTTGAGATTGACAGTGAAATCAGATGAATGTCACTATTTAAAACTCAGCTGTTGTTATGTGTCAAACTGTCTTCGAATGACAATTCCCCTCCCCACCCTCTGCTCTCCTCCTCGACACTTTCATTAAGGCCGTGTGGATATGCTGTTCCTGATTAATTAACCCAATCTCTCTCAGCTCTTCTTCTCTGGGCCGTGGACCATTTTGGTTTACACTCCAGGGTCAGGGCATGTACTGGATCCCAGTCAGGGGAGACAAATGCTGGAAAACATGCCGGTCAGTATTCTTTTGTTCTACAATATTGTATTTATGACATGCAATCTGTACATGTATTGTCAGGCTTGTTTCTCCCACATATCTTTTGCCACATTATTTACAAATCACCATATACACACATTTTTGAAAGAAATATTCCCCTGTCTGGCGCTTTTAAACCCCTCTTATTCGCGCAAGTCGTCCAGCAATCCTTGTCGTTCGAAATAATTCCAAAAATGGCCCTGGAGTGCCCTCTGCTGGATAAAGCCGAGAACAGCACTTTGGTGGCTTGTTTAAAATCCTCTGTCTGTGTGTATATTCTGTGGAACCGTGATAATTGTCATTTGAAATAAACTTTTGTGTCCAATTGGTTGTGTAGAGTGAATATGGGTCCGTTGAATGTGGTTGTGTCCAAGAAATTAACCAAATTGTGATGACCTACGGATTTACATTTTATACAGCGATTATGCTTGTTAAGATGTACAAAAACATTACAAATTCCTCCTCCTCAAATATAAATAAATAAATAAATCAAGTTTTTAATTGCTTGGATGTCGTCTTGTGTATCAGTCTTAGTATAAAGGCTGTCCACATCAATTGTGAATAGAAAAGAGCGGACCTTGTGTGTAAAGTCCGGATCCTGGCATTGGACTCTGTTCTGCGCTGGTGTGTTTGGATTGTTGTTTGACTTACGGATGGGCTGCTGATACCGCCACGGTCGGTAGTTATTCCAGCCATTATTGCGGATGATGTACGGGCGCTGGTTAGATGATGAGCCGGCGGTCACACGCGGGCGTCCTCCGTCATACCAGCCGGTGCGCATCTGGCCGCGCGGCGCTGCTACAAAAGTCTTCGGGGACTGTTGGATGACCACGGCTGGACTGCTGGTCAGCTCTGGTCAATTGTGAATGTTTGTGAAAGACAACATTGTTTATTTTGACCACCGTATGTAGTTACTGTGAAAAATGTAACAAGTGTTCATCTTGTCTCATTTTGTGCTTGTCTCGCTCATATAGCATCATTTTGCCAGGAAAATCAAAGGAAAGTCAATATTTAAGATTCATTTCTTTTTCTGTGTCAAACTGTCTTAGAATGACAATCCCACTTTAGAAACATCAATTGTGCATGTTTTTGAAGGACAACGTGATTTATTTTGACTTGGTTACTGTGAAAAATGCAACACGTCTCATTTTGTGCTTGTCTCGCTCGTACAGTTTGAGATTGACAGTGAAATCAGATGAATGTCACTATTAAAAACTCAGCTGTTGTTATGTGTCAAACTGTCTTCGAATGACATTTCCCCTCCCCACCCTCTGCTCTCCTCCTCCACACTTTCATTAAGGCCGTGTGGATATGCTGTTCCTGATTAATTAACCCAATCTCTCTCAGCTCTTCTTCTCTGGGCCGTGGACCATTTTGGTTTACACTCCAGGGTCAGGGCATGTACTGGATCCCAGTCAGGGGAGACAAATGCTGGAAAACATGCCGGTCAGTATTCTTTTGTTCTACAATATTGTATTTATGACATGCAATCTGTACATGTATTGTCAGGCTTGTTTCTCCCACATATCTTTTGCCACATTATTTACAAATCACCATATACACACATTTTTGAAAGAAATATTCCCCTGTCTGGCGCTTTTAAACCCCTCTTATTCGCGCAAGTCGTCTAGCAATCCTTGTCGTTCGAAATGATTCCAAAAATGGCCCTGGAGTGCCCTCTGCTGGATAAAGCTGAGAACAGCACTTTGGTGGCTTGTTTAAAATCCTCTGTCTGTGTGTATATTCTGTGGAACCGTGATAATTGTCATTTGAAATAAACTTTTGTGTCCAATTGGTTGTGTAGAGTGAATATGGGTCCGTTGAATGTGGTTGTGTCCAAGAAATTAACCAAATTGTGATGACCTACGGATTTACATTTTATACAGCGATTATGCTTGTTAAGATGTACAAAAACATTACAAATTCCTCCTCCTCAAATATAAATAGATAAATAAATAAATCAAGTTTTTAATTGCTTGGATGTCGTCTTGTGTATCAATCTTAGTATAAAGGCTGTCCACATCAATTGTGAATAGAAAAGAGCGGACCTTGTGTGTAAAGTCCGGATCCTGGCATTGGACTCTGTTCTGCGCTGGTGTGTTTGGATTGTTGTTTGACTTACGGATGGGCTGCTGATACCGCCACGGTCGGTAGTTATTCCAGCCATTATTGCGGATGATGTACGGGCGCTGGTTAGATGATGAGCCGGCGGTCACACGCGGGCGTCCTCCGTCATACCAGCCGGTGCGCATCTGGCCGCGCGGCGCTGCTACAAAAGTCTTCGGGGACTGTTGGATGACCACGGCTGGACTGCTGGTCAGCTCTGGTCAATTGTGAATGTTTGTGAAAGACAACATTGTTTATTTTGACCACCGTATGTAGTTACTGTGAAAAATGTAACAAGTGTTCATCTTGTCTCATTTTGTGCTTGTCTCGCTCATATAGCGTCATTTTGCCAGGAAAATCAAAGGAAAGTCAATATTTAAGATTCATTTCTTTTTCTGTGTCAAACTGTCTTAGAATGACAATCCCACTTTAGAAACATCAATTGTGCATGTTTTTGAAGGACAACGTGATTTATTTTGACTTGGTGTTGAGTTACTGTGAAAAATGCAACACGTCTCATTTTGTGCTTGTCTCGCTCGTACAGTTTGAGATTGACAGTGAAATCAGATGAATGTCACTATTTAAAACTCAGCTGTTGTTATGTGTCAAACTGTCTTCGAATGACAATTCCCCTCCCCACCCTCTGCTCTCCTCCTCGACACTTTCATTAAGGCCGTGTGGATATGCTGTTCCTGATTAATTAACCCAATCTCTCTCAGCTCTTCTTCTCTGGGCCGTGGACCATTTTGGTTTACACTCCAGGGTCAGGGCATGTACTGGATCCCAGTCAGGGGAGACAAATGCTGGAAAACATGCCGGTCAGTATTCTTTTGTTCTACAATATTGTATTTATGACATGCAATCTGTACATGTATTGTCAGGCTTGTTTCTCCCACATATCTTTTGCCACATTATTTACAAATCACCATATACACACATTTTTGAAAGAAATATTCCCCTGTCTGGCGCTTTTAAACCCCTCTTATTCGCGCAAGTCGTCCAGCAATCCTTGTCGTTCGAAATAATTCCAAAAATGGCCCTGGAGTGCCCTCTGCTGGATAAAGCCGAGAACAGCACTTTGGTGGCTTGTTTAAAATCCTCTGTCTGTGTGTATATTCTGTGGAACCGTGATAATTGTCATTTGAAATAAACTTTTGTGTCCAATTGGTTGTGTAGAGTGAATATGGGTCCGTTGAATGTGGTTGTGTCCAAGAAATTAACCAAATTGTGATGACCTACGGATTTACATTTTATACAGCGATTATGCTTGTTAAGATGTACAAAAACATTACAAATTCCTCCTCCTCAAATATAAATAAATAAATAAATCAAGTTTTTAATTGCTTGGATGTCGTCTTGTGTATCAGTCTTAGTATAAAGGCTGTCCACATCAATTGTGAATAGAAAAGAGCGGACCTTGTGTGTAAAGTCCGGATCCTGGCATTGGACTCTGTTCTGCGCTGGTGTGTTTGGATTGTTGTTTGACTTACGGATGGGCTGCTGATACCGCCACGGTCGGTAGTTATTCCAGCCATTATTGCGGATGATGTACGGGCGCTGGTTAGATGATGAGCCGGCGGTCACACGCGGGCGTCCTCCGTCATACCAGCCGGTGCGCATCTGGCCGCGCGGCGCTGCTACAAAAGTCTTCGGGGACTGTTGGATGACCACGGCTGGACTGCTGGTCAGCTCTGGTCAATTGTGAATGTTTGTGAAAGACAACATTGTTTATTTTGACCACCGTATGTAGTTACTGTGAAAAATGTAACAAGTGTTCATCTTGTCTCATTTTGTGCTTGTCTCGCTCATATAGCATCATTTTGCCAGGAAAATCAAAGGAAAGTCAATATTTAAGATTCATTTCTTTTTCTGTGTCAAACTGTCTTAGAATGACAATCCCACTTTAGAAACATCAATTGTGCATGTTTTTGAAGGACAACGTGATTTATTTTGACTTGGTTACTGTGAAAAATGCAACACGTCTCATTTTGTGCTTGTCTCGCTCGTACAGTTTGAGATTGACAGTGAAATCAGATGAATGTCACTATTAAAAACTCAGCTGTTGTTATGTGTCAAACTGTCTTCGAATGACATTTCCCCTCCCCACCCTCTGCTCTCCTCCTCCACACTTTCATTAAGGCCGTGTGGATATGCTGTTCCTGATTAATTAACCCAATCTCTCTCAGCTCTTCTTCTCTGGGCCGTGGACCATTTTGGTTTACACTCCAGGGTCAGGGCATGTACTGGATCCCAGTCAGGGGAGACAAATGCTGGAAAACATGCCGGTCAGTATTCTTTTGTTCTACAATATTGTATTTATGACATGCAATCTGTACATGTATTGTCAGGCTTGTTTCTCCCACATATCTTTTGCCACATTATTTACAAATCACCATATACACACATTTTTGAAAGAAATATTCCCCTGTCTGGCGCTTTTAAACCCCTCTTATTCGCGCAAGTCGTCTAGCAATCCTTGTCGTTCGAAATGATTCCAAAAATGGCCCTGGAGTGCCCTCTGCTGGATAAAGCTGAGAACAGCACTTTGGTGGCTTGTTTAAAATCCTCTGTCTGTGTGTATATTCTGTGGAACCGTGATAATTGTCATTTGAAATAAACTTTTGTGTCCAATTGGTTGTGTAGAGTGAATATGGGTCCGTTGAATGTGGTTGTGTCCAAGAAATTAACCAAATTGTGATGACCTACGGATTTACATTTTATACAGCGATTATGCTTGTTAAGATGTACAAAAACATTACAAATTCCTCCTCCTCAAATATAAATAGATAAATAAATAAATCAAGTTTTTAATTGCTTGGATGTCGTCTTGTGTATCAATCTTAGTATAAAGGCTGTCCACATCAATTGTGAATAGAAAAGAGCGGACCTTGTGTGTAAAGTCCGGATCCTGGCATTGGACTCTGTTCTGCGCTGGTGTGTTTGGATTGTTGTTTGACTTACGGATGGGCTGCTGATACCGCCACGGTCGGTAGTTATTCCAGCCATTATTGCGGATGATGTACGGGCGCTGGTTAGATGATGAGCCGGCGGTCACACGCGGGCGTCCTCCGTCATACCAGCCGGTGCGCATCTGGCCGCGCGGCGCTGCTACAAAAGTCTTCGGGGACTGTTGGATGACCACGGCTGGACTGCTGGTCAGCTCTGGTCAATTGTGAATGTTTGTGAAAGACAACATTGTTTATTTTGACCACCGTATGTAGTTACTGTGAAAAATGTAACAAGTGTTCATCTTGTCTCATTTTGTGCTTGTCTCGCTCATATAGCGTCATTTTGCCAGGAAAATCAAAGGAAAGTCAATATTTAAGATTCATTTCTTTTTCTGTGTCAAACTGTCTTAGAATGACAATCCCACTTTAGAAACATCAATTGTGCATGTTTTTGAAGGACAACGTGATTTATTTTGACTTGGTGTTGAGTTACTGTGAAAAATGCAACACGTCTCATTTTGTGCTTGTCTCGCTCGTACAGTTTGAGATTGACAGTGAAATCAGATGAATGTCACTATTTAAAACTCAGCTGTTGTTATGTGTCAAACTGTCTTCGAATGACAATTCCCCTCCCCACCCTCTGCTCTCCTCCTCGACACTTTCATTAAGGCCGTGTGGATATGCTGTTCCTGATTAATTAACCCAATCTCTCTCAGCTCTTCTTCTCTGGGCCGTGGACCATTTTGGTTTACACTCCAGGGTCAGGGCATGTACTGGATCCCAGTCAGGGGAGACAAATGCTGGAAAACATGCCGGTCAGTATTCTTTTGTTCTACAATATTGTATTTATGACATGCAATCTGTACATGTATTGTCAGGCTTGTTTCTCCCACATATCTTTTGCCACATTATTTACAAATCACCATATACACACATTTTTGAAAGAAATATTCCCCTGTCTGGCGCTTTTAAACCCCTCTTATTCGCGCAAGTCGTCCAGCAATCCTTGTCGTTCGAAATAATTCCAAAAATGGCCCTGGAGTGCCCTCTGCTGGATAAAGCCGAGAACAGCACTTTGGTGGCTTGTTTAAAATCCTCTGTCTGTGTGTATATTCTGTGGAACCGTGATAATTGTCATTTGAAATAAACTTTTGTGTCCAATTGGTTGTGTAGAGTGAATATGGGTCCGTTGAATGTGGTTGTGTCCAAGAAATTAACCAAATTGTGATGACCTACGGATTTACATTTTATACAGCGATTATGCTTGTTAAGATGTACAAAAACATTACAAATTCCTCCTCCTCAAATATAAATAAATAAATAAATCAAGTTTTTAATTGCTTGGATGTCGTCTTGTGTATCAGTCTTAGTATAAAGGCTGTCCACATCAATTGTGAATAGAAAAGAGCGGACCTTGTGTGTAAAGTCCGGATCCTGGCATTGGACTCTGTTCTGCGCTGGTGTGTTTGGATTGTTGTTTGACTTACGGATGGGCTGCTGATACCGCCACGGTCGGTAGTTATTCCAGCCATTATTGCGGATGATGTACGGGCGCTGGTTAGATGATGAGCCGGCGGTCACACGCGGGCGTCCTCCGTCATACCAGCCGGTGCGCATCTGGCCGCGCGGCGCTGCTACAAAAGTCTTCGGGGACTGTTGGATGACCACGGCTGGACTGCTGGTCAGCTCTGGTCAATTGTGAATGTTTGTGAAAGACAACATTGTTTATTTTGACCACCGTATGTAGTTACTGTGAAAAATGTAACAAGTGTTCATCTTGTCTCATTTTGTGCTTGTCTCGCTCATATAGCGTCATTTTGCCAGGAAAATCAAAGGAAAGTCAATATTTAAGATTCATTTCTTTTTCTGTGTCAAACTGTCTTAGAATGACAATCCCACTTTAGAAACATCAATTGTGCCTGTTTTTGAAGGACAACATGATTTATTTTGACTTGGTGTTGAGTTACTGTGAAAAATGCAACACGTCTCATTTTGTGCTTGTCTCGCTCGTACAGTTTGAGATTGACAGTGAAATCAGATGAATGTCACTATTTAAAACTCAGCTGTTGTTATGTGTGAAACTGTCTTCGAATGACATTTCCCCTCCCCACCCTCTGCTCTCCTCCTCCACACTTTCATTAAGGCCGTGTGGATATGCTGTTCCTGATTAATTAACCCAATCTCTCTCAGCTCTTCTTCTCTGGGCCGTGGACCATTTTGGTTTACACTCCAGGGTCAGGGCATGTACTGGATCCCAGTCAGGGGAGACAAATGCTGGAAAACATGCCGGTCAGTATTCTTTTGTTCTACAATATTGTATTTATGACATGCAATCTGTACATGTATTGTCAGGCTTGTTTCTCCCACATATCTTTTGCCACATTATTTACAAATCACCATATACACACATTTTTGAAAGAAATATTCCCCTGTCTGGCGCTTTTAAACCCCTCTTATTCGCGCAAGTCGTCTAGCAATCCTTGTCGTTCGAAATGATTCCAAAAATGGCCCTGGAGTGCCCTCTGCTGGATAAAGCCGAGAACAGCACTTTGGTGGCTTGTTTAAAATCCTCTGTCTGTGTGTATATTCTGTGGAACCGTGATAATTGTCATTTGAAATAAACTTTTGTGTCCAATTGGTTGTGTAGAGTGAATATGGGTCCGTTGAATGTGGTTGTGTCCAAGAAATTAACCAAATTGTGATGACCTACGGATTTACATTTTATACAGCGATTATGCTTGTTAAGATGTACAAAAACATTACAAATTCCTCCTCCTCAAATATAAATAAATAAATAAATCAAGTTTTTAATTGCTTGGATGTCGTCTTGTGTATCAGTCTTAGTATAAAGGCTGTCCACATCAATTGTGAATAGAAAAGAGCGGACCTTGTGTGTAAAGTCCGGATCCTGGCATTGGACTCTGTTCTGCGCTGGTGTGTTTGGATTGTTGTTTGACTTACGGATGGGCTGCTGATACCGCCACGGTCGGTAGTTATTCCAGCCATTATTGCGGATGATGTACGGGCGCTGGTTAGATGATGAGCCGGCGGTCACACGCGGGCGTCCTCCGTCATACCAGCCGGTGCGCATCTGGCCGCGCGGCGCTGCTACAAAAGTCTTCGGGGACTGTTGGATGACCACGGCTGGACTGCTGGTCAGCTCTGGTCAATTGTGAATGTTTGTGAAAGACAACATTGTTTATTTTGACCACCGTATGTAGTTACTGTGAAAAATGTAACAAGTGTTCATCTTGTCTCATTTTGTGCTTGTCTCGCTCATATAGCGTCATTTTGCCAGGAAAATCAAAGGAAAGTCAATATTTAAGATTCATTTCTTTTTCTGTGTCAAACTGTCTTAGAATGACAATCCCACTTTAGAAACATCAATTGTGCCTGTTTTTGAAGGACAACATGATTTATTTTGACTTGGTTACTGTGAAAAATGCAACACGTCTCATTTTGTGCTTGTCTCGCTCGTACAGTTTGAGATTGACAGTGAAATCAGATGAATGTCACTATTTAAAACTCAGCTGTTGTTATGTGTCAAACTGTCTTCGAATGACAATTCCCCTCCCCACCCTCTGCTCTCCTCCTCGACACTTTCATTAAGGCCGTGTGGATATGCTGTTCCTGATTAATTAACCCAATCTCTCTCAGCTCTTCTTCTCTGGGCCGTGGACCATTTTGGTTTACACTCCAGGGTCAGGGCATGTACTGGATCCCAGTCAGGGGAGACAAATGCTGGAAAACATGCCGGTCAGTATTCTTTTGTTCTACAATATTGTATTTATGACATGCAATCTGTACATGTATTGTCAGGCTTGTTTCTCCCACATATCTTTTGCCACATTATTTACAAATCACCATATACACACATTTTTGAAAGAAATATTCCCCTGTCTGGCGCTTTTAAACCCCTCTTATTCGCGCAAGTCGTCCAGCAATCCTTGTCGTTCGAAATAATTCCAAAAATGGCCCTGGAGTGCCCTCTGCTGGATAAAGCCGAGAACAGCACTTTGGTGGCTTGTTTAAAATCCTCTGTCTGTGTGTATATTCTGTGGAACCGTGATAATTGTCATTTGAAATAAACTTTTGTGTCCAATTGGTTGTGTAGAGTGAATATGGGTCCGTTGAATGTGGTTGTGTCCAAGAAATTAACCAAATTGTGATGACTTATGGATTTACATTTTATACAGCGATTATGCTTGTTAAGATGTACAAAAACATTACAAATTCCTCCTCCTCAAATATAAATAAATAAATCAAGTTTTTAATTGCTTGGATGTCGTCTTGTGTATCAGCCTTAGTATAAAGGCTGTCCACATCAATTGTGAATAGAAAAGAGCGGACCTTGTGTGTAAAGTCCGGATCCTGGCATTGGACTCTGTTCTGAGCTGGTGTGTTTGGATTGTTGTTTGACTTACGGATGGGCTGCTGATACCGCCACGGTCGGTAGTTATTCCAGCCTTTATTGCGGATGATGTACGGGCGCTGGTTAGATGATGAGCCGGCGGTCACACGCGGGCGTCCTCCGTCATACCAGCCGGTGCGCATCTGGCCGCGCGGCGCTGCTACAAAAGTCTTCGGGGACTGTTGGATAACCACGGCGGGACTGCTGGTCAGCTCTGGTCAATTGTGAATGTTTGTGAAAGACAACATTGTTTATTTTGACCACCGTATGTAGTTACTGTGAAAAATGTAACAAGTGTTCATCTTGTCTCATTTTGTGCTTGTCTTGCTCATATAGCGTCATTTTGCCAGGAAAATCAAAGGAAAGTCAATATTTAAGATTCATTTCTTTTTCTGTGTCAAACTGTCTTAGAATGACAATCCCACTTTAGAAACATCAATTGTGCATGTTTTTGAAGGACAACATGATTTATTTTGACTTGGTGTTGAGTTACTGTGAAAAATGCAACACGTCTCATTTTGTGCTTGTCTCGCTCGTACAGTTTGAGATTGACAGTGAAATCAGATGAATGTCACTATTTAAAACTCAGCTGTTGTTATGTGTGAAACTGTCTTCGAATGACATTTCCCCTCCCCACCCTCTGCTCTCCTCCTCCACACTTTCATTAAGGCCGTGTGGATATGCTGTTCCTGATTAATTAACCCAATCTCTCTCAGCTCTTCTTCTCTGGGCCGTGGACCATTTTGGTTTACACTCCAGGGTCAGGGCATGTACTGGATCCCAGTCAGGGGAGACAAATGCTGGAAAACATGCCGGTCAGTATTCTTTTGTTCTACAATATTGTATTTATGACATGCAATCTGTACATGTATTGTCAGGCTTGTTTCTCCCACATATCTTTTGCCACATTATTTACAAATCACCATATACACACATTTTTGAAAGAAATATTCCCCTGTCTGGCGCTTTTAAACCCCTCTTATTCGCGCAAGTCGTCTAGCAATCCTTGTCGTTCGAAATGATTCCAAAAATGGCCCTGGAGTGCCCTCTGCTGGATAAAGCCGAGAACAGCACTTTGGTGGCTTGTTTAAAATCCTCTGTCTGTGTGTATATTCTGTGGAACCGTGATAATTGTCATTTGAAATAAACTTTTGTGTCCAATTGGTTGTGTAGAGTGAATATGGGTCCGTTGAATGTGGTTGTGTCCAAGAAATTAACCAAATTGTGATGACCTACGGATTTACATTTTATACAGCGATTATGCTTGTTAAGATGTACAAAAACATTACAAATTCCTCCTCCTCAAATATAAATAGATAAATAAATAAATCAAGTTTTTAATTGCTTGGATGTCGTCTTGTGTATCAATCTTAGTATAAAGGCTGTCCACATCAATTGTGAATAGAAAAGAGCGGACCTTGTGTGTAAAGTCCGGATCCTGGCATTGGACTCTGTTCTGCGCTGGTGTGTTTGGATTGTTGTTTGACTTACGGATGGGCTGCTGATACCGCCACGGTCGGTAGTTATTCCAGCCATTATTGCGGATGATGTACGGGCGCTGGTTAGATGATGAGCCGGCGGTCACACGCGGGCGTCCTCCGTCATACCAGCCGGTGCGCATCTGGCCGCGCGGCGCTGCTACAAAAGTCTTCGGGGACTGTTGGATGACCACGGCTGGACTGCTGGTCAGCTCTGGTCAATTGTGAATGTTTGTGAAAGACAACATTGTTTATTTTGACCACCGTATGTAGTTACTGTGAAAAATGTAACAAGTGTTCATCTTGTCTCATTTTGTGCTTGTCTCGCTCATATAGCGTCATTTTGCCAGGAAAATCAAAGGAAAGTCAATATTTAAGATTCATTTCTTTTTCTGTGTCAAACTGTCTTAGAATGACAATCCCACTTTAGAAACATCAATTGTGCCTGTTTTTGAAGGACAACATGATTTATTTTGACTTGGTTACTGTGAAAAATGCAACACGTCTCATTTTGTGCTTGTCTCGCTCGTACAGTTTGAGATTGACAGTGAAATCAGATGAATGTCACTATTTAAAACTCAGCTGTTGTTATGTGTGAAACTGTCTTCGAATGACAATTCCCCTCCCCACCCTCTGCTCTCCTCCTCGACACTTTCATTAAGGCCGTGTGGATATGCTGTTCCTGATTAATTAACCCAATCTCTCTCAGCTCTTCTTCTCTGGGCCGTGGACCATTTTGGTTTACACTCCAGGGTCAGGGCATGTACTGGATCCCAGTCAGGGGAGACAAATGCTGGAAAACATGCCGGTCAGTATTCTTTTGTTCTACAATATTGTATTTATGACATGCAATCTGTACATGTATTGTCAGGCTTGTTTCTCCCACATATCTTTTGCCACATTATTTACAAATCACCATATACACACATTTTTGAAAGAAATATTCCCCTGTCTGGCGCTTTTAAACCCCTCTTATTCGCGCAAGTCGTCTAGCAATCCTTGTCGTTCGAAATGATTCCAAAAATGGCCCTGGAGTGCCCTCTGCTGGATAAAGCCGAGAACAGCACTTTGGTGGCTTGTTTAAAATCCTCTGTCTGTGTGTATATTCTGTGGAACCGTGATAATTGTCATTTGAAATAAACTTTTGTGTCCAATTGGTTGTGTAGAGTGAATATGGGTCCGTTGAATGTGGTTGTGTCCAAGAAATTAACCAAATTGTGATGACCTACGGATTTACATTTTATACAGCGATTATGCTTGTTAAGATGTACAAAAACATTACAAATTCCTCCTCCTCAAATATAAATAGATAAATAAATAAATCAAGTTTTTAATTGCTTGGATGTCGTCTTGTGTATCAATCTTAGTATAAAGGCTGTCCACATCAATTGTGAATAGAAAAGAGCGGACCTTGTGTGTAAAGTCCGGATCCTGGCATTGGACTCTGTTCTGCGCTGGTGTGTTTGGATTGTTGTTTGACTTACGGATGGGCTGCTGATACCGCCACGGTCGGTAGTTATTCCAGCCATTATTGCGGATGATGTACGGGCGCTGGTTAGATGATGAGCCGGCGGTCACACGCGGGCGTCCTCCGTCATACCAGCCGGTGCGCATCTGGCCGCGCGGCGCTGCTACAAAAGTCTTCGGGGACTGTTGGATGACCACGGCTGGACTGCTGGTCAGCTCTGGTCAATTGTGAATGTTTGTGAAAGACAACATTGTTTATTTTGACCACCGTATGTAGTTACTGTGAAAAATGTAACAAGTGTTCATCTTGTCTCATTTTGTGCTTGTCTCGCTCATATAGCGTCATTTTGCCAGGAAAATCAAAGGAAAGTCAATATTTAAGATTCATTTCTTTTTCTGTGTCAAACTGTCTTAGAATGACAATCCCACTTTAGAAACATCAATTGTGCCTGTTTTTGAAGGACAACATGATTTATTTTGACTTGGTTACTGTGAAAAATGCAACACGTCTCATTTTGTGCTTGTCTCGCTCGTACAGTTTGAGATTGACAGTGAAATCAGATGAATGTCACTATTTAAAACTCAGCTGTTGTTATGTGTGAAACTGTCTTCGAATGACAATTCCCCTCCCCACCCTCTGCTCTCCTCCTCGACACTTTCATTAAGGCCGTGTGGATATGCTGTTCCTGATTAATTAACCCAATCTCTCTCAGCTCTTCTTCTCTGGGCCGTGGACCATTTTGGTTTACACTCCAGGGTCAGGGCATGTACTGGATCCCAGTCAGGGGAGACAAATGCTGGAAAACATGCCGGTCAGTATTCTTTTGTTCTACAATATTGTATTTATGACATGCAATCTGTACATGTATTGTCAGGCTTGTTTCTCCCACATATCTTTTGCCACATTATTTACAAATCACCATATACACACATTTTTGAAAGAAATATTCCCCTGTCTGGCGCTTTTAAACCCCTCTTATTCGCGCAAGTCGTCTAGCAATCCTTGTCGTTCGAAATGATTCCAAAAATGGCCCTGGAGTGCCCTCTGCTGGATAAAGCCGAGAACAGCACTTTGGTGGCTTGTTTAAAATCCTCTGTCTGTGTGTATATTCTGTGGAACCGTGATAATTGTCATTTGAAATAAACTTTTGTGTCCAATTGGTTGTGTAGAGTGAATATGGGTCCGTTGAATGTGGTTGTGTCCAAGAAATTAACCAAATTGTGATGACCTACGGATTTACATTTTATACAGCGATTATGCTTGTTAAGATGTACAAAAACATTACAAATTCCTCCTCCTCAAATATAAATAGATAAATAAATAAATCAAGTTTTTAATTGCTTGGATGTCGTCTTGTGTATCAGCCTTAGTATAAAGGCTGTCCACATCAATTGTGAATAGAAAAGAGCGGACCTTGTGTGTAAAGTCCGGATCCTGGCATTGGACTCTGTTCTGCGCTGGTGTGTTTGGATTGTTGTTTGACTTACGGATGGGCTGCTGATACCGCCACGGTCGGTAGTTATTCCAGCCATTATTGCGGATGATGTACGGGCGCTGGTTAGATGATGAGCCGGCGGTCACACACGGGCGTCCTCCGTCATACCAGCCGGTGCGCATCTGGCCGCGCGGCGCTGCTACAAAAGTCTTCGGGGACTGTTGGATGACCACGGCTGGACTGCTGGTCAGCTCTGGTCAATTGTGAATGTTTGTGAAAGACAACATTGTTTATTTTGACCACCGTATGTAGTTACTGTGAAAAATGTAACAAGTGTTCATCTTGTCTCATTTTGTGCTTGTCTCGCTCATATAGCGTCATTTTGCCAGGAAAATCAAAGGAAAGTCAATATTTAAGATTCATTTCTTTTTCTGTGTCAAACTGTCTTAGAATGACAATCCCACTTTAGAAACATCAATTGTGCCTGTTTTTGAAGGACAACATGATTTATTTTGACTTGGTTACTGTGAAAAATGCAACACGTCTCATTTTGTGCTTGTCTCGCTCGTACAGTTTGAGATTGACAGTGAAATCAGATGAATGTCACTATTTAAAACTCAGCTGTTGTTATGTGTGAAACTGTCTTCGAATGACACTTCCCCTCCCCACCCTCTGCTCTCCTCCTCGACACTTTCATTAAGGCCGTGTGGATATGCTGTTCCTGATTAATTAACCCAATCTCTCTCAGCTCTTCTTCTCTGGGCCGTGGACCATTTTGGTTTACACTCCAGGGTCAGGGCATGTACTGGATCCCAGTCAGGGGAGACAAATGCTGGAAAACATGCCGGTCAGTATTCTTTTGTTCTACAATATTGTATTTATGACATGCAATCTGTACATGTATTGTCAGGCTTGTTTCTCCCACATATCTTTTGCCACATTATTTACAAATCACCATATACACACATTTTTGAAAGAAATATTCCCCTGTCTGGCGCTTTTAAACCCCTCTTATTCGCGCAAGTCGTCCAGCAATCCTTGTCGTTCGAAATAATTCCAAAAATGGCCCTGGAGTGCCCTCTGCTGGATAAAGCCGAGAACAGCACTTTGGTGGCTTGTTTAAAATCCTCTGTCTGTGTGTATATTCTGTGGAACCGTGATAATTGTCATTTGAAATAAACTTTTGTGTCCAATTGGTTGTGTAGAGTGAATATGGGTCCGTTGAATGTGGTTGTGTCCAAGAAATTAACCAAATTGTGATGACCTACGGATTTACATTTTATACAGCGATTATGCTTGTTAAGATGTACAAAAACATTACAAATTCCTCCTCCTCAAATATAAATAGATAAATAAATAAATCAAGTTTTTAATTGCTTGGATGTCGTCTTGTGTATCAATCTTAGTATAAAGGCTGTCCACATCAATTGTGAATAGAAAAGAGCGGACCTTGTGTGTAAAGTCCGGATCCTGGCATTGGACTCTGTTCTGCGCTGGTGTGTTTGGATTGTTGTTTGACTTACGGATGGGCTGCTGATACCGCCACGGTCGGTAGTTATTCCAGCCTTTATTGCGGATGATGTACGGGCGCTGGTTAGATGATGAGCCGGCGGTCACACGCGGGCGTCCTCCGTCATACCAGCCGGTGCGCATCTGGCCGCGCGGCGCTGCTACAAAAGTCTTCGGGGACTGTTGGATAACCACGGCGGGACTGCTGGTCAGCTCTGGTCAATTGTGAATGTTTGTGAAAGACAACATTGTTTATTTTGTCCACCGTATGTAGTTACTGTGAAAAATGTAACAAGTGTTCATCTTGTCTCATTTTGTGCTTGTCTCGCTCATATAGCGTCATTTTGCCAGGAAAATCAAAGGAAAGTCAATATTTAAGATTCATTTCTTTTTCTGTGTCAAACTGTCTTAGAATGACAATCCCACTTTAGAAACATCAATTGTGCATGTTTTTGAAGGACAACGTGATTTATTTTGACTTGGTGTTGAGTTACTGTGAAAAATGCAACACGTCTCATTTTGTGCTTGTCTCGCTCGTACAGTTTGAGATTGACAGTGAAATCAGATGAATGTCACTATTTAAAACTCAGCTGTTGTTATGTGTCAAACTGTCTTCGAATGACAATTCCCCTCCCCACCCTCTGCTCTCCTCCTCGACACTTCCATTAAGGCCGTGTGGATATGCTGTTCCTGATTAATTAACCCAATCTCTCTCAGCTCTTCTTCTCTGGGCCGTGGACCATTTTGGTTTACACTCCAGGGTCAGGGCATGTACTGGATCCCAGTCAGGGGAGACAAATGCTGGAAAACATGCCGGTCAGTATTCTTTTGTTCTACAATATTGTATTTATGACATGCAATCTGTACATGTATTGTCAGGCTTGTTTCTCCCACATATCTTTTGCCACATTATTTACAAATCACCATATACACACATTTTTGAAAGAAATATTCCCCTGTCTGGCGCTTTTAAACCCCTCTTATTCGCGCAAGTCGTCCAGCAATCCTTGTCGTTCGAAATAATTCCAAAAATGGCCCTGGAGTGCCCTCTGCTGGATAAAGCCGAGAACAGCACTTTGGTGGCTTGTTTAAAATCCTCTGTCTGTGTGTATATTCTGTGGAACCGTGATAATTGTCATTTGAAATAAACTTTTGTGTCCAATTGGTTGTGTAGAGTGAATATGGGTCCGTTGAATGTGGTTGTGTCCAAGAAATTAACCAAATTGTGATGACCTACGGATTTACATTTTATACAGCGATTATGCTTGTTAAGATGTACAAAAACATTACAAATTCCTCCTCCTCAAATATAAATAGATAAATAAATAAATCAAGTTTTTAATTGCTTGGATGTCGTCTTGTGTATCAATCTTAGTATAAAGGCTGTCCACATCAATTGTGAATAGAAAAGAGCGGACCTTGTGTGTAAAGTCCGGATCCTGGCATTGGACTCTGTTCTGCGCTGGTGTGTTTGGATTGTTGTTTGACTTACGGATGGGCTGCTGATACCGCCACGGTCGGTAGTTATTCCAGCCTTTATTGCGGATGATGTACGGGCGCTGGTTAGATGATGAGCCGGCGGTCACACGCGGGCGTCCTCCGTCATACCAGCCGGTGCGCATCTGGCCGCGCGGCGCTGCTACAAAAGTCTTCGGGGACTGTTGGATAACCACCGCGGGACTGCTGGTCAGCTCTGGTCAATTGTGAATGTTTGTGAAAGACAACATTGTTTATTTTGACCACCGTATGTAGTTACTGTGAAAAATGTAACAAGTGTTCATCTTGTCTCATTTTGTGCTTGTCTCGCTCATATAGCGTCATTTTGCCAGGAAAATCAAAGGAAAGTCAATATTTAAGATTCATTTCTTTTTCTGTGTCAAACTGTCTTAGAATGACAATCCCACTTTAGAAACATCAATTGTGCATGTTTTTGAAGGACAACGTGATTTATTTTGACTTGGTGTTGAGTTACTGTGAAAAATGCAACACGTCTCATTTTGTGCTTGTCTCGCTCGTACAGTTTGAGATTGACAGTGAAATCAGATGAATGTCACTATTTAAAACTCAGCTGTTGTTATGTGTCAAACTGTCTTCGAATGACAATTCCCCTCCCCACCCTCTGCTCTCCTCCTCGACACTTTCATTAAGGCCGTGTGGATATGCTGTTCCTGATTAATTAACCCAATCTCTCTCAGCTCTTCTTCTCTGGGCCGTGGACCATTTTGGTTTACACTCCAGGGTCAGGGCATGTACTGGATCCCAGTCAGGGGAGACAAATGCTGGAAAACATGCCGGTCAGTATTCTTTTGTTCTACAATATTGTATTTATGACATGCAATCTGTACATGTATTGTCAGGCTTGTTTCTCCCACATATCTTTTGCCACATTATTTACAAATCACCATATACACACATTTTTGAAAGAAATATTCCCCTGTCTGGCGCTTTTAAACCCCTCTTATTCGCGCAAGTCGTCCAGCAATCCTTGTCGTTCGAAATAATTCCAAAAATGGCCCTGGAGTGCCCTCTGCTGGATAAAGCCGAGAACAGCACTTTGGTGGCTTGTTTAAAATCCTCTGTCTGTGTGTATATTCTGTGGAACCGTGATAATTGTCATTTGAAATAAACTTTTGTGTCCAATTGGTTGTGTAGAGTGAATATGGGTCCGTTGAATGTGGTTGTGTCCAAGAAATTAACCAAATTGTGATGACCTACGGATTTACATTTTATACAGCGATTATGCTTGTTAAGATGTACAAAAACATTACAAATTCCTCCTCCTCAAATATAAATAAATAAATAAATCAAGTTTTTAATTGCTTGGATGTCGTCTTGTGTATCAGTCTTAGTATAAAGGCTGTCCACATCAATTGTGAATAGAAAAGAGCGGACCTTGTGTGTAAAGTCCGGATCCTGGCATTGGACTCTGTTCTGCGCTGGTGTGTTTGGATTGTTGTTTGACTTACGGATGGGCTGCTGATACCGCCACGGTCGGTAGTTATTCCAGCCATTATTGCGGATGATGTACGGGCGCTGGTTAGATGATGAGCCGGCGGTCACACGCGGGCGTCCTCCGTCATACCAGCCGGTGCGCATCTGGCCGCGCGGCGCTGCTACAAAAGTCTTCGGGGACTGTTGGATGACCACGGCTGGACTGCTGGTCAGCTCTGGTCAATTGTGAATGTTTGTGAAAGACAACATTGTTTATTTTGACCACCGTATGTAGTTACTGTGAAAAATGTAACAAGTGTTCATCTTGTCTCATTTTGTGCTTGTCTCGCTCATATAGCGTCATTTTGCCAGGAAAATCAAAGGAAAGTCAATATTTAAGATTCATTTCTTTTTCTGTGTCAAACTGTCTTAGAATGACAATCCCACTTTAGAAACATCAATTGTGCCTGTTTTTGAAGGACAACATGATTTATTTTGACTTGGTTACTGTGAAAAATGCAACACGTCTCATTTTGTGCTTGTCTCGCTCGTACAGTTTGAGATTGACAGTGAAATCAGATGAATGTCACTATTTAAAACTCAGCTGTTGTTATGTGTCAAACTGTCTTCGAATGACAATTCCCCTCCCCACCCTCTGCTCTCCTCCTCGACACTTTCATTAAGGCCGTGTGGATATGCTGTTCCTGATTAATTAACCCAATCTCTCTCAGCTCTTCTTCTCTGGGCCGTGGACCATTTTGGTTTACACTCCAGGGTCAGGGCATGTACTGGATCCCAGTCAGGGGAGACAAATGCTGGAAAACATGCCGGTCAGTATTCTTTTGTTCTACAATATTGTATTTATGACATGCAATCTGTACATGTATTGTCAGGCTTGTTTCTCCCACATATCTTTTGCCACATTATTTACAAATCACCATATACACACATTTTTGAAAGAAATATTCCCCTGTCTGGCGCTTTTAAACCCCTCTTATTCGCGCAAGTCGTCTAGCAATCCTTGTCGTTCGAAATGATTCCAAAAATGGCCCTGGAGTGCCCTCTGCTGGATAAAGCCGAGAACAGCACTTTGGTGGCTTGTTTAAAATCCTCTGTCTGTGTGTATATTCTGTGGAACCGTGATAATTGTCATTTGAAATAAACTTTTGTGTCCAATTGGTTGTGTAGAGTGAATATGGGTCCGTTGAATGTGGTTGTGTCCAAGAAATTAACCAAATTGTGATGACCTACGGATTTACATTTTATACAGCGATTATGCTTGTTAAGATGTACAAAAACATTACAAATTCCTCCTCCTCAAATATAAATAGATAAATAAATAAATCAAGTTTTTAATTGCTTGGATGTCGTCTTGTGTATCAATCTTAGTATAAAGGCTGTCCACATCAATTGTGAATAGAAAAGAGCGGACCTTGTGTGTAAAGTCCGGATCCTGGCATTGGACTCTGTTCTGCGCTGGTGTGTTTGGATTGTTGTTTGACTTACGGATGGGCTGCTGATACCGCCACGGTCGGTAGTTATTCCAGCCTTTATTGCGGATGATGTACGGGCGCTGGTTAGATGATGAGCCGGCGGTCACACGCGGGCGTCCTCCGTCATACCAGCCGGTGCGCATCTGGCCGCGCGGCGCTGCTACAAAAGTCTTCGGGGACTGTTGGATAACCACGGCGGGACTGCTGGTCAGCTCTGGTCAATTGTGAATGTTTGTGAAAGACAACATTGTTTATTTTGACCACCGTATGTAGTTACTGTGAAAAATGTAACAAGTGTTCATCTTGTCTCATTTTGTGCTTGTCTCGCTCATATAGCGTCATTTTGCCAGGAAAATCAAAGGAAAGTCAATATTTAAGATTCATTTCTTTTTCTGTGTCAAACTGTCTTAGAATGACAATCCCACTTTAGAAACATCAATTGTGCATGTTTTTGAAGGACAACGTGATTTATTTTGACTTGGTGTTGAGTTACTGTGAAAAATGCAACACGTCTCATTTTGTGCTTGTCTCGCTCGTACAGTTTGAGATTGACAGTGAAATCAGATGAATGTCACTATTTAAAACTCAGCTGTTGTTATGTGTCAAACTGTCTTCGAATGACAATTCCCCTCCCCACCCTCTGCTCTCCTCCTCGACACTTTCATTAAGGCCGTGTGGATATGCTGTTCCTGATTAATTAACCCAATCTCTCTCAGCTCTTCTTCTCTGGGCCGTGGACCATTTTGGTTTACACTCCAGGGTCAGGGCATGTACTGGATCCCAGTCAGGGGAGACAAATGCTGGAAAACATGCCGGTCAGTATTCTTTTGTTCTACAATATTGTATTTATGACATGCAATCTGTACATGTATTGTCAGGCTTGTTTCTCCCACATATCTTTTGCCACATTATTTACAAATCACCATATACACACATTTTTGAAAGAAATATTCCCCTGTCTGGCGCTTTTAAACCCCTCTTATTCGCGCAAGTCGTCCAGCAATCCTTGTCGTTCGAAATAATTCCAAAAATGGCCCTGGAGTGCCCTCTGCTGGATAAAGCCGAGAACAGCACTTTGGTGGCTTGTTTAAAATCCTCTGTCTGTGTGTATATTCTGTGGAACCGTGATAATTGTCATTTGAAATAAACTTTTGTGTCCAATTGGTTGTGTAGAGTGAATATGGGTCCGTTGAATGTGGTTGTGTCCAAGAAATTAACCAAATTGTGATGACCTACGGATTTACATTTTATACAGCGATTATGCTTGTTAAGATGTACAAAAACATTACAAATTCCTCCTCCTCAAATATAAATAAATAAATAAATCAAGTTTTTAATTGCTTGGATGTCGTCTTGTGTATCAGTCTTAGTATAAAGGCTGTCCACATCAATTGTGAATAGAAAAGAGCGGACCTTGTGTGTAAAGTCCGGATCCTGGCATTGGACTCTGTTCTGCGCTGGTGTGTTTGGATTGTTGTTTGACTTACGGATGGGCTGCTGATACCGCCACGGTCGGTAGTTATTCCAGCCATTATTGCGGATGATGTACGGGCGCTGGTTAGATGATGAGCCGGCGGTCACACGCGGGCGTCCTCCGTCATACCAGCCGGTGCGCATCTGGCCGCGCGGCGCTGCTACAACAGTCTTCGGGGACTGTTGGATGACCACGGCTGGACTGCTGGTCAGCTCTGGTCAATTGTGAATGTTTGTGAAAGACAACATTGTTTATTTTGACCACCGTATGTAGTTACTGTGAAAAATGTAACAAGTGTTCATCTTGTCTCATTTTGTGCTTGTCTCGCTCATATAGCGTCATTTTGCCAGGAAAATCAAAGGAAAGTCAATATTTAAGATTCATTTCTTTTTCTGTGTCAAACTGTCTTAGAATGACAATCCCACTTTAGAAACATCAATTGTGCCTGTTTTTGAAGGACAACATGATTTATTTTGACTTGGTGTTGAGTTACTGTGAAAAATGCAACACGTCTCATTTTGTGCTTGTCTCGCTCGTACAGTTTGAGATTGACAGTGAAATCAGATGAATGTCACTATTTAAAACTCAGCTGTTGTTATGTGTGAAACTGTCTTCGAATGACAATTCCCCTCCCCAGGGCCGTGGACCATTTTGGTTTACACTCCAGCGTCAGGGCATGTACTGGATCCCAGTCAGGGGAGACAAATGCTGGAAAACATGCCGGTCAGTATTCTTTTGTTCTACAATATTGCATTTATGACATGCAATCTGTACATGTATTGTCAGGCTTGTTTCTCCCACATATCTTTTGCCACATTATTTACAAATCACCATATACACACATTTTTGAAAGAAATATTCCCCTGTCTGGCGCTTTTAAACCCCTCTTATTCGCGCAAGTCGTCTAGCAATCCTTGTCGTTCGAAATGATTCCAAAAATGGCCCTGGAGTGCCCTCTGCTGGATAAAGCCGAGAACAGCACTTTGGTGGCTTGTTTAAAATCCTCTGTCTGTGTGTATATTCTGTGGAACCGTGATAATTGTCATTTGAAATAAACTTTTGTGTCCAATTGGTTGTGTAGAGTGAATATGGGTCCGTTGAATGTGGTTGTGTCCAAGAAATTAACCAAATTGTGATGACCTACGGATTTACATTTTATACAGCGATTATGCTTGTTAAGATGTACAAAAACATTACAAATTCCTCCTCCTCAAATATAAATAGATAAATAAATAAATCAAGTTTTTAATTGCTTGGATGTCGTCTTGTGTATCAATCTTAGTATAAAGGCTGTCCACATCAATTGTGAATAGAAAAGAGCGGACCTTGTGTGTAAAGTCCGGATCCTGGCATTGGACTCTGTTCTGCGCTGGTGTGTTTGGATTGTTGTTTGACTTACGGATGGGCTGCTGATACCGCCACGGTCGGTAGTTATTCCAGCCTTTATTGCGGATGATGTACGGGCGCTGGTTAGATGATGAGCCGGCGGTCACACGCGGGCGTCCTCCGTCATACCAGCCGGTGCGCATCTGGCCGCGCGGCGCTGCTACAAAAGTCTTCGGGGACTGTTGGATAACCACGGCGGGACTGCTGGTCAGCTCTGGTCAATTGTGAATGTTTGTGAAAGACAACATTGTTTATTTTGACCACCGTATGTAGTTACTGTGAAAAATGTAACAAGTGTTCATCTTGTCTCATTTTGTGCTTGTCTCGCTCATATAGCGTCATTTTGCCAGGAAAATCAAAGGAAAGTCAATATTTAAGATTCATTTCTTTTTCTGTGTCAAACTGTCTTAGAATGACAATCCCACTTTAGAAACATCAATTGTGCATGTTTTTGAAGGACAACGTGATTTATTTTGACTTGGTGTTGAGTTACTGTGAAAAATGCAACACGTCTCATTTTGTGCTTGTCTCGCTCGTACAGTTTGAGATTGACAGTGAAATCAGATGAATGTCACTATTTAAAACTCAGCTGTTGTTATGTGTCAAACTGTCTTCGAATGACAATTCCCCTCCCCACCCTCTGCTCTCCTCCTCGACACTTTCATTAAGGCCGTGTGGATATGCTGTTCCTGATTAATTAACCCAATCTCTCTCAGCTCTTCTTCTCTGGGCCGTGGACCATTTTGGTTTACACTCCAGGGTCAGGGCATGTACTGGATCCCAGTCAGGGGAGACAAATGCTGGAAAACATGCCGGTCAGTATTCTTTTGTTCTACAATATTGTATTTATGACATGCAATCTGTACATGTATTGTCAGGCTTGTTTCTCCCACATATCTTTTGCCACATTATTTACAAATCACCATATACACACATTTTTGAAAGAAATATTCCCCTGTCTGGCGCTTTTAAACCCCTCTTATTCGCGCAAGTCGTCCAGCAATCCTTGTCGTTCGAAATAATTCCAAAAATGGCCCTGGAGTGCCCTCTGCTGGATAAAGCCGAGAACAGCACTTTGGTGGCTTGTTTAAAATCCTCTGTCTGTGTGTATATTCTGTGGAACCGTGATAATTGTCATTTGAAATAAACTTTTGTGTCCAATTGGTTGTGTAGAGTGAATATGGGTCCGTTGAATGTGGTTGTGTCCAAGAAATTAACCAAATTGTGATGACCTACGGATTTACATTTTATACAGCGATTATGCTTGTTAAGATGTACAAAAACATTACAAATTCCTCCTCCTCAAATATAAATAAATAAATAAATCAAGTTTTTAATTGCTTGGATGTCGTCTTGTGTATCAGTCTTAGTATAAAGGCTGTCCACATCAATTGTGAATAGAAAAGAGCGGACCTTGTGTGTAAAGTCCGGATCCTGGCATTGGACTCTGTTCTGCGCTGGTGTGTTTGGATTGTTGTTTGACTTACGGATGGGCTGCTGATACCGCCACGGTCGGTAGTTATTCCAGCCATTATTGCGGATGATGTACGGGCGCTGGTTAGATGATGAGCCGGCGGTCACACGCGGGCGTCCTCCGTCATACCAGCCGGTGCGCATCTGGCCGCGCGGCGCTGCTACAAAAGTCTTCGGGGACTGTTGGATTACCACGGCTGGACTGCTGGTCAGCTCTGGTCAATTGTGAATGTTTGTGAAAGACAACATTGTTTATTTTGACCACCGTATGTAGTTACTGTGAAAAATGTAACAAGTGTTCATCTTGTCTCATTTTGTGCTTGTCTCGCTCATATAGCGTCATTTTGCCAGGAAAATCAAAGGAAAGTCAATATTTAAGATTCATTTCTTTTTCTGTGTCAAACTGTCTTAGAATGACAATCCCACTTTAGAAACATCAATTGTGCCTGTTTTTGAAGGACAACATGATTTATTTTGACTTGGTTACTGTGAAAAATGCAACACGTCTCATTTTGTGCTTGTCTCGCTCGTACAGTTTGAGATTGACAGTGAAATCAGATGAATGTCACTATTTAAAACTCAGCTGTTGTTATGTGTCAAACTGTCTTCGAATGACAATTCCCCTCCCCACCCTCTGCTCTCCTCCTCGACACTTTCATTAAGGCCGTGTGGATATGCTGTTCCTGATTAATTAACCCAATCTCTCTCAGCTCTTCTTCTCTGGGCCGTGGACCATTTTGGTTTACACTCCAGGGTCAGGGCATGTACTGGATCCCAGTCAGGGGAGACAAATGCTGGAAAACATGCCGGTCAGTATTCTTTTGTTCTACAATATTGTATTTATGACATGCAATCTGTACATGTATTGTCAGGCTTGTTTCTCCCACATATCTTTTGCCACATTATTTACAAATCACCATATACACACATTTTTGAAAGAAATATTCCCCTGTCTGGCGCTTTTAAACCCCTCTTATTCGCGCAAGTCGTCCAGCAATCCTTGTCGTTCGAAATAATTCCAAAAATGGCCCTGGAGTGCCCTCTGCTGGATAAAGCCGAGAACAGCACTTTGGTGGCTTGTTTAAAATCCTCTGTCTGTGTGTATATTCTGTGGAACCGTGATAATTGTCATTTGAAATAAACTTTTGTGTCCAATTGGTTGTGTAGAGTGAATATGGGTCCGTTGAATGTGGTTGTGTCCAAGAAATTAACCAAATTGTGATGACCTACGGATTTACATTTTATACAGCGATTATGCTTGTTAAGATGTACAAAAACATTACAAATTCCTCCTCCTCAAATATAAATAAATAAATAAATCAAGTTTTTAATTGCTTGGATGTCGTCTTGTGTATCAGTCTTAGTATAAAGGCTGTCCACATCAATTGTGAATAGAAAAGAGCGGACCTTGTGTGTAAAGTCCGGATCCTGGCATTGGACTCTGTTCTGCGCTGGTGTGTTTGGATTGTTGTTTGACTTACGGATGGGCTGCTGATACCGCCACGGTCGGTAGTTATTCCAGCCATTATTGCGGATGATGTACGGGCGCTGGTTAGATGATGAGCCGGCGGTCACACGCGGGCGTCCTCCGTCATACCAGCCGGTGCGCATCTGGCCGCGCGGCGCTGCTACAAAAGTCTTCGGGGACTGTTGGATTACCACGGCTGGACTGCTGGTCAGCTCTGGTCAATTGTGAATGTTTGTGAAAGACAACATTGTTTATTTTGACCACCGTATGTAGTTACTGTGAAAAATGTAACAAGTGTTCATCTTGTCTCATTTTGTGCTTGTCTCGCTCATATAGCGTCATTTTGCCAGGAAAATCAAAGGAAAGTCAATATTTAAGATTCATTTCTTTTTCTGTGTCAAACTGTCTTAGAATGACAATCCCACTTTAGAAACATCAATTGTGCCTGTTTTTGAAGGACAACATGATTTATTTTGACTTGGTTACTGTGAAAAATGCAACACGTCTCATTTTGTGCTTGTCTCGCTCGTACAGTTTGAGATTGACAGTGAAATCAGACGAATGTCACTATTTAAAACTCAGCTGTTGTTATGTGTCAAACTGTCTTCGAATGACAATTCCCCTCCCCACCCTCTGCTCTCCTCCTCGACACTTTCATTAAGGCCGTGTGGATATGCTGTTCCTGATTAATTAACCCAATCTCTCTCAGCTCTTCTTCTCTGGGCCGTGGACCATTTTGGTTTACACTCCAGGGTCAGGGCATGTACTGGATCCCAGTCAGGGGAGACAAATGCTGGAAAACATGCCGGTCAGTATTCTTTTGTTCTACAATATTGTATTTATGACATGCAATCTGTACATGTATTGTCAGGCTTGTTTCTCCCACATATCTTTTGCCACATTATTTACAAATCACCATATACACACATTTTTGAAAGAAATATTCCCCTGTCTGGCGCTTTTAAACCCCTCTTATTCGCGCAAGTCGTCCAGCAATCCTTGTCGTTCGAAATAATTCCAAAAATGGCCCTGGAGTGCCCTCTGCTGGATAAAGCCGAGAACAGCACTTTGGTGGCTTGTTTAAAATCCTCTGTCTGTGTGTATATTCTGTGGAACCGTGATAATTGTCATTTGAAATAAACTTTTGTGTCCAATTGGTTGTGTAGAGTGAATATGGGTCCGTTGAATGTGGTTGTGTCCAAGAAATTAACCAAATTGTGATGACTTATGGATTTACATTTTATACAGCGATTATGCTTGTTAAGATGTACAAAAACATTACAAATTCCTCCTCCTCAAATATAAATAAATAAATCAAGTTTTTAATTGCTTGGATGTCGTCTTGTGTATCAGCCTTAGTATAAAGGCTGTCCACATCAATTGTGAATAGAAAAGAGCGGACCTTGTGTGTAAAGTCCGGATCCTGGCATTGGACTCTGTTCTGAGCTGGTGTGTTTGGATTGTTGTTTGACTTACGGATGGGCTGCTGATACCGCCACGGTCGGTAGTTATTCCAGCCTTTATTGCGGATGATGTACGGGCGCTGGTTAGATGATGAGCCGGCGGTCACACGCGGGCGTCCTCCGTCATACCAGCCGGTGCGCATCTGGCCGCGCGGCGCTGCTACAAAAGTCTTCGGGGACTGTTGGATAACCACGGCGGGACTGCTGGTCAGCTCTGGTCAATTGTGAATGTTTGTGAAAGACAACATTGTTTATTTTGACCACCGTATGTAGTTACTGTGAAAAATGTAACAAGTGTTCATCTTGTCTCATTTTGTGCTTGTCTCGCTCATATAGCGTCATTTTGCCAGGAAAATCAAAGGAAAGTCAATATTTAAGATTCATTTCTTTTTCTGTGTCAAACTGTCTTAGAATGACAATCCCACTTTAGAAACATCAATTGTGCATGTTTTTGAAGGACAACATGATTTATTTTGACTTGGTGTTGAGTTACTGTGAAAAATGCAACACGTCTCATTTTGTGCTTGTCTCGCTCGTACAGTTTGAGATTGACAGTGAAATCAGATGAATGTCACTATTTAAAACTCAGCTGTTGTTATGTGTGAAACTGTCTTCGAATGACATTTCCCCTCCCCACCCTCTGCTCTCCTCCTCCACACTTTCATTAAGGCCGTGTGGATATGCTGTTCCTGATTAATTAACCCAATCTCTCTCAGCTCTTCTTCTCTGGGCCGTGGACCATTTTGGTTTACACTCCAGGGTCAGGGCATGTACTGGATCCCAGTCAGGGGAGACAAATGCTGGAAAACATGCCGGTCAGTATTCTTTTGTTCTACAATATTGTATTTATGACATGCAATCTGTACATGTATTGTCAGGCTTGTTTCTCCCACATATCTTTTGCCACATTATTTACAAATCACCATATACACACATTTTTGAAAGAAATATTCCCCTGTCTGGCGCTTTTAAACCCCTCTTATTCGCGCAAGTCGTCTAGCAATCCTTGTCGTTCGAAATGATTCCAAAAATGGCCCTGGAGTGCCCTCTGCTGGATAAAGCTGAGAACAGCACTTTGGTGGCTTGTTTAAAATCCTCTGTCTGTGTGTATATTCTGTGGAACCGTGATAATTGTCATTTGAAATAAACTTTTGTGTCCAATTGGTTGTGTAGAGTGAATATGGGTCCGTTGAATGTGGTTGTGTCCAAGAAATTAACCAAATTGTGATGACCTACGGATTTACATTTTATACAGCGATTACGCTTGTTAAGATGTACAAAAACATTACAAATTCCTCCTCCTCAAATATAAATAGATAAATAAATAAATCAAGTTTTTAATTGCTTGGATGTCGTCTTGTGTATCAATCTTAGTATAAAGGCTGTCCACATCAATTGTGAATAGAAAAGAGCGGACCTTGTGTGTAAAGTCCGGATCCTGGCATTGGACTCTGTTCTGCGCTGGTGTGTTTGGATTGTTGTTTGACTTACGGATGGGCTGCTGATACCGCCACGGTCGGTAGTTATTCCAGCCATTATTGCGGATGATGTACGGGCGCTGGTTAGATGATGAGCCGGCGGTCACACGCGGGCGTCCTCCGTCATACCAGCCGGTGCGCATCTGGCCGCGCGGCGCTGCTACAAAAGTCTTCGGGGACTGTTGGATGACCACGGCTGGACTGCTGGTCAGCTCTGGTCAATTGTGAATGTTTGTGAAAGACAACATTGTTTATTTTGACCACCGTATGTAGTTACTGTGAAAAATGTAACAAGTGTTCATCTTGTCTCATTTTGTGCTTGTCTCGCTCATATAGCGTCATTTTGCCAGGAAAATCAAAGGAAAGTCAATATTTAAGATTCATTTCTTTTTCTGTGTCAAACTGTCTTAGAATGACAATCCCACTTTAGAAACATCAATTGTGCCTGTTTTTGAAGGACAACATGATTTATTTTGACTTGGTTACTGTGAAAAATGCAACACGTCTCATTTTGTGCTTGTCTCGCTCGTACAGTTTGAGATTGACAGTGAAATCAGATGAATGTCACTATTTAAAACTCAGCTGTTGTTATGTGTCAAACTGTCTTCGAATGACAATTCCCCTCCCCACCCTCTGCTCTCCTCCTCGACACTTTCATTAAGGCCGTGTGGATATGCTGTTCCTGATTAATTAACCCAATCTCTCTCAGCTCTTCTTCTCTGGGCCGTGGACCATTTTGGTTTACACTCCAGGGTCAGGGCATGTACTGGATCCCAGTCAGGGGAGACAAATGCTGGAAAACATGCCGGTCAGTATTCTTTTGTTCTACAATATTGTATTTATGACATGCAATCTGTACATGTATTGTCAGGCTTGTTTCTCCCACATATCTTTTGCCACATTATTTACAAATCACCATATACACACATTTTTGAAAGAAATATTCCCCTGTCTGGCGCTTTTAAACCCCTCTTATTCGCGCAAGTCGTCTAGCAATCCTTGTCGTTCGAAATGATTCCAAAAATGGCCCTGGAGTGCCCTCTGCTGGATAAAGCCGAGAACAGCACTTTGGTGGCTTGTTTAAAATCCTCTGTCTGTGTGTATATTCTGTGGAACCGTGATAATTGTCATTTGAAATAAACTTTTGTGTCCAATTGGTTGTGTAGAGTGAATATGGGTCCGTTGAATGTGGTTGTGTCCAAGAAATTAACCAAATTGTGATGACCTACGGATTTACATTTTATACAGCGATTATGCTTGTTAAGATGTACAAAAACATTACAAATTCCTCCTCCTCAAATATAAATAGATAAATAAATAAATCAAGTTTTTAATTGCTTGGATGTCGTCTTGTGTATCAGCCTTAGTATAAAGGCTGTCCACATCAATTGTGAATAGAAAAGGGCGGACCTTGTGTGTAAAGTCCGGATCCTGGCATTGGACTCTGTTCTGCGCTGGTGTGTTTGGATTGTTGTTTGACTTACGGATGGGCTGCTGATACCGCTACGGTCGGTAGTTATTCCAGCCATTATTGCGGATGATGTACGGGCGCTGGTTAGATGATGAGCCGGCGGTCACACGCGGGCGTCCTCCGTCATACCAGCCGGTGCGCATCTGGCCGCGCGGCGCTGCTACAAAAGTCTTCGGGGACTGTTGGATGACCACGGCTGGACTGCTGGTCAGCTCTGGTCAATTGTGAATGTTTGTGAAAGACAACATTGTTTATTTTGACCACCGTATGTAGTTACTGTGAAAAATGTAACAAGTGTTCATCTTGTCTCATGTTGTGCTTGTCTCGCTCATATAGCGTCATTTTGCCAGGAAAATCAAAGGAAAGTCAATATTTAAGATTCATTTCTTTTTCTGTGTCAAACTGTCTTAGAATGACAATCCCACTTTAGAAACATCAATTGTGCATGTTTTTGAAGGAAAACATGATTTATTTTGACTTGGTGTTGAGTTACTGTGAAAAATGCAACACGTCTCATTTTGTGCTTGTCTCGCTCGTACAGTTTGAGATTGACAGTGAAATCAGATGAATGTCACTATTTAAAACTCAGCTGTTGTTATGTGTCAAACTGTCTTCGAATGACAATTCCCCTCCCCAGGGCCGTGGACCATTTTGGTTTACACTCCAGGGTCAGGGCATGTACTGGATCCCAGTCAGGGGAGACAAATGCTGGAAAACATGCCGGTCAGTATTCTTTTGTTCTACAATATTGTATTTATGACATGCAATCTGTACATGTATTGTCAGGCTTGTTTCTCCCACATATCTTTTGCCACATTATTTACAAATCACCATATACACACATTTTTGAAAGAAATATTCCCCTGTCTGGCGCTTTTAAACCCCTCTTATTCGCGCAAGTCGTCTAGCAATCCTTGTCGTTCGAAATAATTCCAAAAATGGCCCTGGAGTGCCCTCTGCTGGATAAAGCCGAGAACAGCACTTTGGTGGCTTGTTTAAAATCCTCTGTCTGTGTGTATATTCTGTGGAACCGTGATAATTGTCATTTGAAATAAACTTTTGTGTCCAATTGGTTGTGTAGAGTGAATATGGGTCCGTTGAATGTGGTTGTGTCCAAGAAATTAACCAAATTGTGATGACTTATGGATTTACATTTTATACAGCGATTATGCTTGTTAAGATGTACAAAAACATTACAAATTCCTCCTCCTCAAATATAAATAAATAAATCAAGTTTTTAATTGCTTGGATGTCGTCTTGTGTATCAATCTTAGTATAAAGGCTGTCCACATCAATTGTGAATAGAAAAGAGCGGACCTTGTGTGTAAAGTCCGGATCCTGGCATTGGACTCTGTTCTGCGCTGGTGTGTTTGGATTGTTGTTTGACTTACGGATGGGCTGCTGATACCGCCACGGTCGGTAGTTATTCCAGCCTTTATTGCGGATGATGTACGGGCGCTGGTTAGATGATGAGCCGGCGGTCACACGCGGGCGTCCTCCGTCATACCAGCCGGTGCGCATCTGGCCGCGCGGCGCTGCTACAAAAGTCTTCGGGGACTGTTGGATAACCACGGCGGGACTGCTGGTCAGCTCTGGTCAATTGTGAATGTTTGTGAAAGACAACATTGTTTATTTTGACCACCGTATGTAGTTACTGTGAAAAATGTAACAAGTGTTCATCTTGTCTCATTTTGTGCTTGTCTCGCTCATATAGCGTCATTTTGCCAGGAAAATCAAAGGAAAGTCAATATTTAAGATTCATTTCTTTTTCTGTGTCAAACTGTCTTAGAATGACAATCCCACTTTAGAAACATCAATTGTGCATGTTTTTGAAGGACAACGTGATTTATTTTGACTTGGTTACTGTGAAAAATGCAACACGTCTCATTTTGTGCTTGTCTCGCTCGTACAGTTTGAGATTGACAGTGAAATCAGATGAATGTCACTATTAAAAACTCAGCTGTTGTTATGTGTCAAACTGTCTTCGAATGACATTTCCCCTCCCCACCCTCTGCTCTCCTCCTCCACACTTTCATTAAGGCCGTGTGGATATGCTGTTCCTGATTAATTAACCCAATCTCTCTCAGCTCTTCTTCTCTGGGCCGTGGACCATTTTGGTTTACACTCCAGGGTCAGGGCATGTACTGGATCCCAGTCAGGGGAGACAAATGCTGGAAAACATGCCGGTCAGTATTCTTTTGTTCTACAATATTGTATTTATGACATGCAATCTGTACATGTATTGTCAGGCTTGTTTCTCCCACATATCTTTTGCCACATTATTTACAAATCACCATATACACACATTTTTGAAAGAAATATTCCCCTGTCTGGCGCTTTTAAACCCCTCTTATTCGCGCAAGTCGTCTAGCAATCCTTGTCGTTCGAAATGATTCCAAAAATGGCCCTGGAGTGCCCTCTGCTGGATAAAGCCGAGAACAGCACTTTGGTGGCTTGTTTAAAATCCTCTGTCTGTGTGTATATTCTGTGGAACCGTGATAATTGTCATTTGAAATAAACTTTTGTGTCCAATTGGTTGTGTAGAGTGAATATGGGTCCGTTGAATGTGGTTGTGTCCAAGAAATTAACCAAATTGTGATGACCTACGGATTTACATTTTATACAGCGATTATGCTTGTTAAGATGTACAAAAACATTACAAATTCCTCCTCCTCAAATATAAATAGATAAATAAATAAATCAAGTTTTTAATTGCTTGGATGTCGTCTTGTGTATCAGCCTTAGTATAAAGGCTGTCCACATCAATTGTGAATAGAAAAGGGCGGACCTTGTGTGTAAAGTCCGGATCCTGGCATTGGACTCTGTTCTGCGCTGGTGTGTTTGGATTGTTGTTTGACTTACGGATGGGCTGCTGATACCGCTACGGTCGGTAGTTATTCCAGCCATTATTGCGGATGATGTACGGGCGCTGGTTAGATGATGAGCCGGCGGTCACACGCGGGCGTCCTCCGTCATACCAGCCGGTGCGCATCTGGCCGCGCGGCGCTGCTACAAAAGTCTTCGGGGACTGTTGGATGACCACGGCTGGACTGCTGGTCAGCTCTGGTCAATTGTGAATGTTTGTGAAAGACAACATTGTTTATTTTGACCACCGTATGTAGTTACTGTGAAAAATGTAACAAGTGTTCATCTTGTCTCATGTTGTGCTTGTCTCGCTCATATAGCGTCATTTTGCCAGGAAAATCAAAGGAAAGTCAATATTTAAGATTCATTTCTTTTTCTGTGTCAAACTGTCTTAGAATGACAATCCCACTTTAGAAACATCAATTGTGCATGTTTTTGAAGGACAACATGATTTATTTTGACTTGGTGTTGAGTTACTGTGAAAAATGCAACACGTCTCATTTTGTGCTTGTCTCGCTCGTACAGTTTGAGATTGACAGTGAAATCAGATGAATGTCACTATTTAAAACTCAGCTGTTGTTATGTGTCAAACTGTCTTCGAATGACAATTCCCCTCCCCAGGGCCGTGGACCATTTTGGTTTACACTCCAGGGTCAGGGCATGTACTGGATCCCAGTCAGGGGAGACAAATGCTGGAAAACATGCCGGTCAGTATTCTTTTGTTCTACAATATTGTATTTATGACATGCAATCTGTACATGTATTGTCAGGCTTGTTTCTCCCACATATCTTTTGCCACATTATTTACAAATCACCATATACACACATTTTTGAAAGAAATATTCCCCTGTCTGGCGCTTTTAAACCCCTCTTATTCGCGCAAGTCGTCTAGCAATCCTTGTCGTTCGAAATAATTCCAAAAATGGCCCTGGAGTGCCCTCTGCTGGATAAAGCCGAGAACAGCACTTTGGTGGCTTGTTTAAAATCCTCTGTCTGTGTGTATATTCTGTGGAACCGTGATAATTGTCATTTGAAATAAACTTTTGTGTCCAATTGGTTGTGTAGAGTGAATATGGGTCCGTTGAATGTGGTTGTGTCCAAGAAATTAACCAAATTGTGATGACTTATGGATTTACATTTTATACAGCGATTATGCTTGTTAAGATGTACAAAAACATTACAAATTCCTCCTCCTCAAATATAAATAAATAAATCAAGTTTTTAATTGCTTGGATGTCGTCTTGTGTATCAATCTTAGTATAAAGGCTGTCCACATCAATTGTGAATAGAAAAGAGCGGACCTTGTGTGTAAAGTCCGGATCCTGGCATTGGACTCTGTTCTGCGCTGGTGTGTTTGGATTGTTGTTTGACTTACGGATGGGCTGCTGATACCGCCACGGTCGGTAGTTATTCCAGCCTTTATTGCGGATGATGTACGGGCGCTGGTTAGATGATGAGCCGGCGGTCACACGCGGGCGTCCTCCGTCATACCAGCCGGTGAGCATCTGGCCGCGCGGCGCTGCTACAAAAGTCTTCGGGGACTGTTGGATAACCACGGCGGGACTGCTGGTCAGCTCTGGTCAATTGTGAATGTTTGTGAAAGACAACATTGTTTATTTTGACCACCGTATGTAGTTACTGTGAAAAATGTAACAAGTGTTCATCTTGTCTCATTTTGTGCTTGTCTCGCTCATATAGCGTCATTTTGCCAGGAAAATCAAAGGAAAGTCAATATTTAAGATTCATTTCTTTTTCTGTGTCAAACTGTCTTAGAATGACAATCCCACTTTAGAAACATCAATTGTGCATGTTTTTGAAGGACAACGTGATTTATTTTGACTTGGTTACTGTGAAAAATGCAACACGTCTCATTTTGTGCTTGTCTCGCTCGTACAGTTTGAGATTGACAGTGAAATCAGATGAATGTCACTATTAAAAACTCAGCTGTTGTTATGTGTCAAACTGTCTTCGAATGACATTTCCCCTCCCCACCCTCTGCTCTCCTCCTCCACACTTTCATTAAGGCCGTGTGGATATGCTGTTCCTGATTAATTAACCCAATCTCTCTCAGCTCTTCTTCTCTGGGCCGTGGACCATTTTGGTTTACACTCCAGGGTCAGGGCATGTACTGGATCCCAGTCAGGGGAGACAAATGCTGGAAAACATGCCGGTCAGTATTCTTTTGTTCTACAATATTGTATTTATGACATGCAATCTGTACATGTATTGTCAGGCTTGTTTCTCCCACATATCTTTTGCCACATTATTTACAAATCACCATATACACACATTTTTGAAAGAAATATTCCCCTGTCTGGCGCTTTTAAACCCCTCTTATTCGCGCAAGTCGTCTAGCAATCCTTGTCGTTCGAAATAATTCCAAAAATGGCCCTGGAGTGCCCTCTGCTGGATAAAGCCGAGAACAGCACTTTGGTGGCTTGTTTAAAATCCTCTGTCTGTGTGTATATTCTGTGGAACCGTGATAATTGTCATTTGAAATAAACTTTTGTGTCCAATTGGTTGTGTAGAGTGAATATGGGTCCGTTGAATGTGGTTGTGTCCAAGAAATTAACCAAATTGTGATGACTTATGGATTTACATTTTATACAGCGATTATGCTTGTTAAGATGTACAAAAACATTACAAATTCCTCCTCCTCAAATATAAATAAATAAATCAAGTTTTTAATTGCTTGGATGTCGTCTTGTGTATCAATCTTAGTATAAAGGCTGTCCACATCAATTGTGAATAGAAAAGAGCGGACCTTGTGTGTAAAGTCCGGATCCTGGCATTGGACTCTGTTCTGCGCTGGTGTGTTTGGATTGTTGTTTGACTTACGGATGGGCTGCTGATACCGCCACGGTCGGTAGTTATTCCAGCCTTTATTGCGGATGATGTACGGGCGCTGGTTAGATGATGAGCCGGCGGTCACACGCGGGCGTCCTCCGTCATACCAGCCGGTGCGCATCTGGCCGCGCGGCGCTGCTACAAAAGTCTTCGGGGACTGTTGGATAACCACGGCGGGACTGCTGGTCAGCTCTGGTCAATTGTGAATGTTTGTGAAAGACAACATTGTTTATTTTGACCACCGTATGTAGTTACTGTGAAAAATGTAACAAGTGTTCATCTTGTCTCATGTTGTGCTTGTCTCGCTCATATAGCGTCATTTTGCCAGGAAAATCAAAGGAAAGTCAATATTTAAGATTCATTTCTTTTTCTGTGTCAAACTGTCTTAGAATGACAATCCCACTTTAGAAACATCAATTGTGCATGTTTTTGAAGGACAACATGATTTATTTTGACTTGGTGTTGAGTTACTGTGAAAAATGCAACACGTCTCATTTTGTGCTTGTCTCGCTCGTACAGTTTGAGATTGACAGTGAAATCAGATGAATGTCACTATTTAAAACTCAGCTGTTGTTATGTGTCAAACTGTCTTCGAATGACAATTCCCCTCCCCAGGGCCGTGGACCATTTTGGTTTACACTCCAGGGTCAGGGCATGTACTGGATCCCAGTCAGGGGAGACAAATGCTGGAAAACATGCCGGTCAGTATTCTTTTGTTCTACAATATTGTATTTATGACATGCAATCTGTACATGTATTGTCAGGCTTGTTTCTCCCACATATCTTTTGCCACATTATTTACAAATCACCATATACACACATTTTTGAAAGAAATATTCCCCTGTCTGGCGCTTTTAAACCCCTCTTATTCGCGCAAGTCGTCTAGCAATCCTTGTCGTTCGAAATAATTCCAAAAATGGCCCTGGAGTGCCCTCTGCTGGATAAAGCCGAGAACAGCACTTTGGTGGCTTGTTTAAAATCCTCTGTCTGTGTGTATATTCTGTGGAACCGTGATAATTGTCATTTGAAATAAACTTTTGTGTCCAATTGGTTGTGTAGAGTGAATATGGGTCCGTTGAATGTGGTTGTGTCCAAGAAATTAACCAAATTGTGATGACTTATGGATTTACATTTTATACAGCGATTATGCTTGTTAAGATGTACAAAAACATTACAAATTCCTCCTCCTCAAATATAAATAAATAAATCAAGTTTTTAATTGCTTGGATGTCGTCTTGTGTATCAATCTTAGTATAAAGGCTGTCCACATCAATTGTGAATAGAAAAGAGCGGACCTTGTGTGTAAAGTCCGGATCCTGGCATTGGACTCTGTTCTGCGCTGGTGTGTTTGGATTGTTGTTTGACTTACGGATGGGCTGCTGATACCGCCACGGTCGGTAGTTATTCCAGCCTTTATTGCGGATGATGTACGGGCGCTGGTTAGATGATGAGCCGGCGGTCACACGCGGGCGTCCTCCGTCATACCAGCCGGTGAGCATCTGGCCGCGCGGCGCTGCTACAAAAGTCTTCGGGGACTGTTGGATAACCACGGCGGGACTGCTGGTCAGCTCTGGTCAATTGTGAATGTTTGTGAAAGACAACATTGTTTATTTTGACCACCGTATGTAGTTACTGTGAAAAATGTAACAAGTGTTCATCTTGTCTCATTTTGTGCTTGTCTCGCTCATATAGCGTCATTTTGCCAGGAAAATCAAAGGAAAGTCAATATTTAAGATTCATTTCTTTTTCTGTGTCAAACTGTCTTAGAATGACAATCCCACTTTAGAAACATCAATTGTGCATGTTTTTGAAGGACAACGTGATTTATTTTGACTTGGTTACTGTGAAAAATGCAACACGTCTCATTTTGTGCTTGTCTCGCTCGTACAGTTTGAGATTGACAGTGAAATCAGATGAATGTCACTATTAAAAACTCAGCTGTTGTTATGTGTCAAACTGTCTTCGAATGACATTTCCCCTCCCCACCCTCTGCTCTCCTCCTCCACACTTTCATTAAGGCCGTGTGGATATGCTGTTCCTGATTAATTAACCCAATCTCTCTCAGCTCTTCTTCTCTGGGCCGTGGACCATTTTGGTTTACACTCCAGGGTCAGGGCATGTACTGGATCCCAGTCAGGGGAGACAAATGCTGGAAAACATGCCGGTCAGTATTCTTTTGTTCTACAATATTGTATTTATGACATGCAATCTGTACATGTATTGTCAGGCTTGTTTCTCCCACATATCTTTTGCCACATTATTTACAAATCACCATATACACACATTTTTGAAAGAAATATTCCCCTGTCTGGCGCTTTTAAACCCCTCTTATTCGCGCAAGTCGTCTAGCAATCCTTGTCGTTCGAAATAATTCCAAAAATGGCCCTGGAGTGCCCTCTGCTGGATAAAGCCGAGAACAGCACTTTGGTGGCTTGTTTAAAATCCTCTGTCTGTGTGTATATTCTGTGGAACCGTGATAATTGTCATTTGAAATAAACTTTTGTGTCCAATTGGTTGTGTAGAGTGAATATGGGTCCGTTGAATGTGGTTGTGTCCAAGAAATTAACCAAATTGTGATGACTTATGGATTTACATTTTATACAGCGATTATGCTTGTTAAGATGTACAAAAACATTACAAATTCCTCCTCCTCAAATATAAATAAATAAATCAAGTTTTTAATTGCTTGGATGTCGTCTTGTGTATCAATCTTAGTATAAAGGCTGTCCACATCAATTGTGAATAGAAAAGAGCGGACCTTGTGTGTAAAGTCCGGATCCTGGCATTGGACTCTGTTCTGCGCTGGTGTGTTTGGATTGTTGTTTGACTTACGGATGGGCTGCTGATACCGCCACGGTCGGTAGTTATTCCAGCCTTTATTGCGGATGATGTACGGGCGCTGGTTAGATGATGAGCCGGCGGTCACACGCGGGCGTCCTCCGTCATACCAGCCGGTGCGCATCTGGCCGCGCGGCGCTGCTACAAAAGTCTTCGGGGACTGTTGGATAACCACGGCGGGACTGCTGGTCAGCTCTGGTCAATTGTGAATGTTTGTGAAAGACAACATTGTTTATTTTGACCACCGTATGTAGTTACTGTGAAAAATGTAACAAGTGTTCATCTTGTCTCATGTTGTGCTTGTCTCGCTCATATAGCGTCATTTTGCCAGGAAAATCAAAGGAAAGTCAATATTTAAGATTCATTTCTTTTTCTGTGTCAAACTGTCTTAGAATGACAATCCCACTTTAGAAACATCAATTGTGCATGTTTTTGAAGGACAACATGATTTATTTTGACTTGGTGTTGAGTTACTGTGAAAAATGCAACACGTCTCATTTTGTGCTTGTCTCGCTCGTACAGTTTGAGATTGACAGTGAAATCAGATGAATGTCACTATTTAAAACTCAGCTGTTGTTATGTGTCAAACTGTCTTCGAATGACAATTCCCCTCCCCAGGGCCGTGGACCATTTTGGTTTACACTCCAGGGTCAGGGCATGTACTGGATCCCAGTCAGGGGAGACAAATGCTGGAAAACATGCCGGTCAGTATTCTTTTGTTCTACAATATTGTATTTATGACATGCAATCTGTACATGTATTGTCAGGCTTGTTTCTCCCACATATCTTTTGCCACATTATTTACAAATCACCATATACACACATTTTTGAAAGAAATATTCCCCTGTCTGGCGCTTTTAAACCCCTCTTATTCGCGCAAGTAGTCTAGCAATCCTTGTCGTTCGAAATAATTCCAAAAATGGCCCTGGAGTGCCCTCTGCTGGATAAAGCCGAGAACAGCACTTTGGTGGCTTGTTTAAAATCCTCTGTCTGTGTGTATATTCTGTGGAACCGTGATAATTGTCATTTGAAATAAACTTTTGTGTCCAATTGGTTGTGTAGAGTGAATATGGGTCCGTTGAATGTGGTTGTGTCCAAGAAATTAACCAAATTGTGATGACTTATGGATTTACATTTTATACAGCGATTATGCTTGTTAAGATGTACAAAAACATTACAAATTCCTCCTCCTCAAATATAAATAAATAAATCAAGTTTTTAATTGCTTGGATGTCGTCTTGTGTATCAATCTTAGTATAAAGGCTGTCCACATCAATTGTGAATAGAAAAGAGCGGACCTTGTGTGTAAAGTCCGGATCCTGGCATTGGACTCTGTTCTGCGCTGGTGTGTTTGGATTGTTGTTTGACTTACGGATGGGCTGCTGATACCGCCACGGTCGGTAGTTATTCCAGCCTTTATTGCGGATGATGTACGGGCGCTGGTTAGATGATGAGCCGGCGGTCACACGCGGGCGTCCTCCGTCATACCAGCCGGTGAGCATCTGGCCGCGCGGCGCTGCTACAAAAGTCTTCGGGGACTGTTGGATAACCACGGCGGGACTGCTGGTCAGCTCTGGTCAATTGTGAATGTTTGTGAAAGACAACATTGTTTATTTTGACCACCGTATGTAGTTACTGTGAAAAATGTAACAAGTGTTCATCTTGTCTCATTTTGTGCTTGTCTCGCTCATATAGCGTCATTTTGCCAGGAAAATCAAAGGAAAGTCAATATTTAAGATTCATTTCTTTTTCTGTGTCAAACTGTCTTAGAATGACAATCCCACTTTAGAAACATCAATTGTGCATGTTTTTGAAGGACAACGTGATTTATTTTGACTTGGTTACTGTGAAAAATGCAACACGTCTCATTTTGTGCTTGTCTCGCTCGTACAGTTTGAGATTGACAGTGAAATCAGATGAATGTCACTATTAAAAACTCAGCTGTTGTTATGTGTCAAACTGTCTTCGAATGACATTTCCCCTCCCCACCCTCTGCTCTCCTCCTCCACACTTTCATTAAGGCCGTGTGGATATGCTGTTCCTGATTAATTAACCCAATCTCTCTCAGCTCTTCTTCTCTGGGCCGTGGACCATTTTGGTTTACACTCCAGGGTCAGGGCATGTACTGGATCCCAGTCAGGGGAGACAAATGCTGGAAAACATGCCGGTCAGTATTCTTTTGTTCTACAATATTGTATTTATGACATGCAATCTGTACATGTATTGTCAGGCTTGTTTCTCCCACATATCTTTTGCCACATTATTTACAAATCACCATATACACACATTTTTGAAAGAAATATTCCCCTGTCTGGCGCTTTTAAACCCCTCTTATTCGCGCAAGTCGTCTAGCAATCCTTGTCGTTCGAAATAATTCCAAAAATGGCCCTGGAGTGCCCTCTGCTGGATAAAGCCGAGAACAGCACTTTGGTGGCTTGTTTAAAATCCTCTGTCTGTGTGTATATTCTGTGGAACCGTGATAATTGTCATTTGAAATAAACTTTTGTGTCCAATTGGTTGTGTAGAGTGAATATGGGTCCGTTGAATGTGGTTGTGTCCAAGAAATTAACCAAATTGTGATGACTTATGGATTTACATTTTATACAGCGATTATGCTTGTTAAGATGTACAAAAACATTACAAATTCCTCCTCCTCAAATATAAATAAATAAATCAAGTTTTTAATTGCTTGGATGTCGTCTTGTGTATCAATCTTAGTATAAAGGCTGTCCACATCAATTGTGAATAGAAAAGAGCGGACCTTGTGTGTAAAGTCCGGATCCTGGCATTGGACTCTGTTCTGCGCTGGTGTGTTTGGATTGTTGTTTGACTTACGGATGGGCTGCTGATACCGCCACGGTCGGTAGTTATTCCAGCCTTTATTGCGGATGATGTACGGGCGCTGGTTAGATGATGAGCCGGCGGTCACACGCGGGCGTCCTCCGTCATACCAGCCGGTGCGCATCTGGCCGCGCGGCGCTGCTACAAAAGTCTTCGGGGACTGTTGGATAACCACGGCGGGACTGCTGGTCAGCTCTGGTCAATTGTGAATGTTTGTGAAAGACAACATTGTTTATTTTGACCACCGTATGTAGTTACTGTGAAAAATGTAACAAGTGTTCATCTTGTCTCATTTTGTGCTTGTCTCGCTCATATAGCGTCATTTTGCCAGGAAAATCAAAGGAAAGTCAATATTTAAGATTCATTTCTTTTTCTGTGTCAAACTGTCTTAGAATGACAATCCCACTTTAGAAACATCAATTGTGCATGTTTTTGAAGGACAACGTGATTTATTTTGACTTGGTTACTGTGAAAAATGTAACACGTCTCATTTTGTGCTTGTCTCGCTCGTACAGTTTGAGATTGACAGTGAAATCAGATGAATGTCACTATTAAAAACTCAGCTGTTGTTATGTGTCAAACTGTCTTCGAATGACATTTCCCCTCCCCACCCTCTGCTCTCCTCCTCCACACTTTCATTAAGGCCGTGTGGATATGCTGTTCCTGATTAATTAACCCAATCTCTCTCAGCTCTTCTTCTCTGGGCCGTGGACCATTTTGGTTTACACTCCAGGGTCAGGGCATGTACTGGATCCCAGTCAGGGGAGACAAATGCTGGAAAACATGCCGGTCAGTATTCTTTTGTTCTACAATATTGTATTTATGACATGCAATCTGTACATGTATTGTCAGGCTTGTTTCTCCCACATATCTTTTGCCACATTATTTACAAATCACCATATACACACATTTTTGAAAGAAATATTCCCCTGTCTGGCGCTTTTAAACCCCTCTTATTCGCGCAAGTCGTCTAGCAATCCTTGTCGTTCGAAATGATTCCAAAAATGGCCCTGGAGTGCCCTCTGCTGGATAAAGCTGAGAACAGCACTTTGGTGGCTTGTTTAAAATCCTCTGTCTGTGTGTATATTCTGTGGAACCGTGATAATTGTCATTTGAAATAAACTTTTGTGTCCAATTGGTTGTGTAGAGTGAATATGGGTCCGTTGAATGTGGTTGTGTCCAAGAAATTAACCAAATTGTGATGACCTACGGATTTACATTTTATACAGCGATTATGCTTGTTAAGATGTACAAAAACATTACAAATTCCTCCTCCTCAAATATAAATAGATAAATAAATAAATCAAGTTTTTAATTGCTTGGATGTCGTCTTGTGTATCAATCTTAGTATAAAGGCTGTCCACATCAATTGTGAATAGAAAAGAGCGGACCTTGTGTGTAAAGTCCGGATCCTGGCATTGGACTCTGTTCTGCGCTGGTGTGTTTGGATTGTTGTTTGACTTACGGATGGGCTGCTGATACCGCCACGGTCGGTAGTTATTCCAGCCATTATTGCGGATGATGTACGGGCGCTGGTTAGATGATGAGCCGGCGGTCACACGCGGGCGTCCTCCGTCATACCAGCCGGTGCGCATCTGGCCGCGCGGCGCTGCTACAAAAGTCTTCGGGGACTGTTGGATGACCACGGCTGGACTGCTGGTCAGCTCTGGTCAATTGTGAATGTTTGTGAAAGACAACATTGTTTATTTTGACCACCGTATGTAGTTACTGTGAAAAATGTAACAAGTGTTCATCTTGTCTCATTTTGTGCTTGTCTCGCTCATATAGCGTCATTTTGCCAGGAAAATCAAAGGAAAGTCAATATTTAAGATTCATTTCTTTTTCTGTGTCAAACTGTCTTAGAATGACAATCCCACTTTAGAAACATCAATTGTGCCTGTTTTTGAAGGACAACATGATTTATTTTGACTTGGTTACTGTGAAAAATGCAACACGTCTCATTTTGTGCTTGTCTCGCTCGTACAGTTTGAGATTGACAGTGAAATCAGATGAATGTCACTATTTAAAACTCAGCTGTTGTTATGTGTCAAACTGTCTTCGAATGACAATTCCCCTCCCCACCCTCTGCTCTCCTCCTCGACACTTTCATTAAGGCCGTGTGGATATGCTGTTCCTGATTAATTAACCCAATCTCTCTCAGCTCTTCTTCTCTGGGCCGTGGACCATTTTGGTTTACACTCCAGGGTCAGGGCATGTACTGGATCCCAGTCAGGGGAGACAAATGCTGGAAAACATGCCGGTCAGTATTCTTTTGTTCTACAATATTGTATTTATGACATGCAATCTGTACATGTATTGTCAGGCTTGTTTCTCCCACATATCTTTTGCCACATTATTTACAAATCACCATATACACACATTTTTGAAAGAAATATTCCCCTGTCTGGCGCTTTTAAACCCCTCTTATTCGCGCAAGTCGTCTAGCAATCCTTGTCGTTCGAAATGATTCCAAAAATGGCCCTGGAGTGCCCTCTGCTGGATAAAGCTGAGAACAGCACTTTGGTGGCTTGTTTAAAATCCTCTGTCTGTGTGTATATTCTGTGGAACCGTGATAATTGTCATTTGAAATAAACTTTTGTGTCCAATTGGTTGTGTAGAGTGAATATGGGTCCGTTGAATGTGGTTGTGTCCAAGAAATTAACCAAATTGTGATGACCTACGGATTTACATTTTATACAGCGATTATGCTTGTTAAGATGTACAAAAACATTACAAATTCCTCCTCCTCAAATATAAATAGATAAATAAATAAATCAAGTTTTTAATTGCTTGGATGTCGTCTTGTGTATCAATCTTAGTATAAAGGCTGTCCACATCAATTGTGAATAGAAAAGAGCGGACCTTGTGTGTAAAGTCCGGATCCTGGCATTGGACTCTGTTCTGCGCTGGTGTGTTTGGATTGTTGTTTGACTTACGGATGGGCTGCTGATACCGCCACGGTCGGTAGTTATTCCAGCCATTATTGCGGATGATGTACGGGCGCTGGTTAGATGATGAGCCGGCGGTCACACGCGGGCGTCCTCCGTCATACCAGCCGGTGCGCATCTGGCCGCGCGGCGCTGCTACAAAAGTCTTCGGGGACTGTTGGATGACCACGGCTGGACTGCTGGTCAGCTCTGGTCAATTGTGAATGTTTGTGAAAGACAACATTGTTTATTTTGACCACCGTATGTAGTTACTGTGAAAAATGTAACAAGTGTTCATCTTGTCTCATTTTGTGCTTGTCTCGCTCATATAGCGTCATTTTGCCAGGAAAATCAAAGGAAAGTCAATATTTAAGATTCATTTCTTTTTCTGTGTCAAACTGTCTTAGAATGACAATCCCACTTTAGAAACATCAATTGTGCCTGTTTTTGAAGGACAACATGATTTATTTTGACTTGGTTACTGTGAAAAATGCAACACGTCTCATTTTGTGCTTGTCTCGCTCGTACAGTTTGAGATTGACAGTGAAATCAGATGAATGTCACTATTTAAAACTCAGCTGTTGTTATGTGTCAAACTGTCTTCGAATGACAATTCCCCTCCCCACCCTCTGCTCTCCTCCTCGACACTTTCATTAAGGCCGTGTGGATATGCTGTTCCTGATTAATTAACCCAATCTCTCTCAGCTCTTCTTCTCTGGGCCGTGGACCATTTTGGTTTACACTCCAGGGTCAGGGCATGTACTGGATCCCAGTCAGGGGAGACAAATGCTGGAAAACATGCCGGTCAGTATTCTTTTGTTCTACAATATTGTATTTATGACATGCAATCTGTACATGTATTGTCAGGCTTGTTTCTCCCACATATCTTTTGCCACATTATTTACAAATCACCATATACACACATTTTTGAAAGAAATATTCCCCTGTCTGGCGGTTTTAAACCCCTCTTATTCGCGCAAGTCGTCTAGCAATCCTTGTCGTTCGAAATGATTCCAAAAATGGCCCTGGAGTGCCCTCTGCTGGATAAAGCTGAGAACAGCACTTTGGTGGCTTGTTTAAAATCCTCTGTCTGTGTGTATATTCTGTGGAACCGTGATAATTGTCATTTGAAATAAACTTTTGTGTCCAATTGGTTGTGTAGAGTGAATATGGGTCCGTTGAATGTGGTTGTGTCCAAGAAATTAACCAAATTGTGATGACCTACGGATTTACATTTTATACAGCGATTATGCTTGTTAAGATGTACAAAAACATTACAAATTCCTCCTCCTCAAATATAAATAGATAAATAAATAAATCAAGTTTTTAATTGCTTGGATGTCGTCTTGTGTATCAATCTTAGTATAAAGGCTGTCCACATCAATTGTGAATAGAAAAGAGCGGACCTTGTGTGTAAAGTCCGGATCCTGGCATTGGACTCTGTTCTGCGCTGGTGTGTTTGGATTGTTGTTTGACTTACGGATGGGCTGCTGATACCGCCACGGTCGGTAGTTATTCCAGCCTTTATTGCGGATGATGTACGGGCGCTGGTTAGATGATGAGCCGGCGGTCACACGCGGGCGTCCTCCGTCATACCAGCCGGTGCGCATCTGGCCGCGCGGCGCTGCTACAAAAGTCTTCGGGGACTGTTGGATGACCACGGCTGGACTGCTGGTCAGCTCTGGTCAATTGTGAATGTTTGTGAAAGACAACATTGTTTATTTTGACCACCGTATGTAGTTACTGTGAAAAATGTAACAAGTGTTCATCTTGTCTCATTTTGTGCTTGTCTCGCTCATATAGCGTCATTTTGCCAGGAAAATCAAAGGAAAGTCAATATTTAAGATTCATTTCTTTTTCTGTGTCAAACTGTCTTAGAATGACAATCCCACTTTAGAAACATCAATTGTGCCTGTTTTTGAAGGACAACATGATTTATTTTGACTTGGTTACTGTGAAAAATGCAACACGTCTCATTTTGTGCTTGTCTCGCTCGTACAGTTTGAGATTGACAGTGAAATCAGATGAATGTCACTATTTAAAACTCAGCTGTTGTTATGTGTCAAACTGTCTTCGAATGACAATTCCCCTCCCCACCCTCTGCTCTCCTCCTCGACACTTTCATTAAGGCCGTGTGGATATGCTGTTCCTGATTAATTAACCCAATCTCTCTCAGCTCTTCTTCTCTGGGCCGTGGACCATTTTGGTTTACACTCCAGGGTCAGGGCATGTACTGGATCCCAGTCAGGGGAGACAAATGCTGGAAAACATGCCGGTCAGTATTCTTTTGTTCTACAATATTGTATTTATGACATGCAATCTGTACATGTATTGTCAGGCTTGTTTCTCCCACATATCTTTTGCCACATTATTTACAAATCACCATATACACACATTTTTGAAAGAAATATTCCCCTGTCTGGCGCTTTTAAACCCCTCTTATTCGCGCAAGTCGTCTAGCAATCCTTGTCGTTCGAAATAATTCCAAAAATGGCCCTGGAGTGCCCTCTGCTGGATAAAGCCGAGAACAGCACTTTGGTGGCTTGTTTAAAATCCTCTGTCTGTGTGTATATTCTGTGGAACCGTGATAATTGTCATTTGAAATAAACTTTTGTGTCCAATTGGTTGTGTAGAGTGAATATGGGTCCGTTGAATGTGGTTGTGTCCAAGAAATTAACCAAATTGTGATGACTTATGGATTTACATTTTATACAGCGATTATGCTTGTTAAGATGTACAAAAACATTACAAATTCCTCCTCCTCAAATATAAATAAATAAATCAAGTTTTTAATTGCTTGGATGTCGTCTTGTGTATCAATCTTAGTATAAAGGCTGTCCACATCAATTGTGAATAGAAAAGAGCGGACCTTGTGTGTAAAGTCCGGATCCTGGCATTGGACTCTGTTCTGCGCTGGTGTGTTTGGATTGTTGTTTGACTTACGGATGGGCTGCTGATACCGCCACGGTCGGTAGTTATTCCAGCCTTTATTGCGGATGATGTACGGGCGCTGGTTAGATGATGAGCCGGCGGTCACACGCGGGCGTCCTCCGTCATACCAGCCGGTGCGCATCTGGCCGCGCGGCGCTGCTACAAAAGTCTTCGGGGACTGTTGGATAACCACGGCGGGACTGCTGGTCAGCTCTGGTCAATTGTGAATGTTTGTGAAAGACAACATTGTTTATTTTGACCACCGTATGTAGTTACTGTGAAAAATGTAACAAGTGTTCATCTTGTCTCATTTTGTGCTTGTCTCGCTCATATAGCGTCATTTTGCCAGGAAAATCAAAGGAAAGTCAATATTTAAGATTCATTTCTTTTTCTGTGTCAAACTGTCTTAGAATGACAATCCCACTTTAGAAACATCAATTGTGCATGTTTTTGAAGGACAACGTGATTTATTTTGACTTGGTTACTGTGAAAAATGCAACACGTCTCATTTTGTGCTTGTCTCGCTCGTACAGTTTGAGATTGACAGTGAAATCAGATGAATGTCACTATTTAAAACTCAGCTGTTGTTATGTGTCAAACTGTCTTCGAATGACATTTCCCCTCCCCACCCTCTGCTCTCCTCCTCGACACTTTCATTAAGGCCGTGTGGATATGCTGTTCCTGATTAATTAACCCAATCTCTCTCAGCTCTTCTTCTCTGGGCCGTGGACCATTTTGGTTTACACTCCAGGGTCAGGGCATGTACTGGATCCCAGTCAGGGGAGACAAATGCTGGAAAACATGCCGGTCAGTATTCTTTTGTTCTACAATATTGTATTTATGACATGCAATCTGTACATGTATTGTCAGGCTTGTTTCTCCCACATATCTTTTGCCACATTATTTACAAATCACCATATACACACATTTTTGAAAGAAATATTCCCCTGTCTGGCGCTTTTAAACCCCTCTTATTCGCGCAAGTCGTCTAGCAATCCTTGTCGTTCGAAATGATTCCAAAAATGGCCCTGGAGTGCCCTCTGCTGGATAAAGCTGAGAACAGCACTTTGGTGGCTTGTTTAAAATCCTCTGTCTGTGTGTATATTCTGTGGAACCGTGATAATTGTCATTTGAAATAAACTTTTGTGTCCAATTGGTTGTGTAGAGTGAATATGGGTCCGTTGAATGTGGTTGTGTCCAAGAAATTAACCAAATTGTGATGACCTACGGATTTACATTTTATACAGCGATTATGCTTGTTAAGATGTACAAAAACATTACAAATTCCTCCTCCTCAAATATAAATAGATAAATAAATAAATCAAGTTTTTAATTGCTTGGATGTCGTCTTGTGTATCAATCTTAGTATAAAGGCTGTCCACATCAATTGTGAATAGAAAAGAGCGGACCTTGTGTGTAAAGTCCGGATCCTGGCATTGGACTCTGTTCTGCGCTGGTGTGTTTGGATTGTTGTTTGACTTACGGATGGGCTGCTGATACCGCCACGGTCGGTAGTTATTCCAGCCATTATTGCGGATGATGTACGGGCGCTGGTTAGATGATGAGCCGGCGGTCACACGCGGGCGTCCTCCGTCATACCAGCCGGTGCGCATCTGGCCGCGCGGCGCTGCTACAAAAGTCTTCGGGGACTGTTGGATGACCACGGCTGGACTGCTGGTCAGCTCTGGTCAATTGTGAATGTTTGTGAAAGACAACATTGTTTATTTTGACCACCGTATGTAGTTACTGTGAAAAATGTAACAAGTGTTCATCTTGTCTCATTTTGTGCTTGTCTCGCTCATATAGCGTCATTTTGCCAGGAAAATCAAAGGAAAGTCAATATTTAAGATTCATTTCTTTTTCTGTGTCAAACTGTCTTAGAATGACAATCCCACTTTAGAAACATCAATTGTGCATGTTTTTGAAGGACAACGTGATTTATTTTGACTTGGTGTTGAGTTACTGTGAAAAATGCAACACGTCTCATTTTGTGCTTGTCTCGCTCGTACAGTTTGAGATTGACAGTGAAATCAGATGAATGTCACTATTTAAAACTCAGCTGTTGTTATGTGTCAAACTGTCTTCGAATGACAATTCCCCTCCCCACCCTCTGCTCTCCTCCTCGACACTTTCATTAAGGCCGTGTGGATATGCTGTTCCTGATTAATTAACCCAATCTCTCTCAGCTCTTCTTCTCTGGGCCGTGGACCATTTTGGTTTACACTCCAGGGTCAGGGCATGTACTGGATCCCAGTCAGGGGAGACAAATGCTGGAAAACATGCCGGTCAGTATTCTTTTGTTCTACAATATTGTATTTATGACATGCAATCTGTACATGTATTGTCAGGCTTGTTTCTCCCACATATCTTTTGCCACATTATTTACAAATCACCATATACACACATTTTTGAAAGAAATATTCCCCTGTCTGGCGCTTTTAAACCCCTCTTATTCGCGCAAGTCGTCCAGCAATCCTTGTCGTTCGAAATAATTCCAAAAATGGCCCTGGAGTGCCCTCTGCTGGATAAAGCCGAGAACAGCACTTTGGTGGCTTGTTTAAAATCCTCTGTCTGTGTGTGTATTCTGTGGAACCGTGATAATTGTCATTTGAAATAAACTTTTGTGTCCAATTGGTTGTGTAGAGTGAATATGGGTCCGTTGAATGTGGTTGTGTCCAAGAAATTAACCAAATTGTGATGACCTACGGATTTACATTTTATACAGCGATTATGCTTGTTAAGATGTACAAAAACATTACAAATTCCTCCTCCTCAAATATAAATAAATAAATAAATCAAGTTTTTAATTGCTTGGATGTCGTCTTGTGTATCAGTCTTAGTATAAAGGCTGTCCACATCAATTGTGAATAGAAAAGAGCGGACCTTGTGTGTAAAGTCCGGATCCTGGCATTGGACTCTGTTCTGCGCTGGTGTGTTTGGATTGTTGTTTGACTTACGGATGGGCTGCTGATACCGCCACGGTCGGTAGTTATTCCAGCCATTATTGCGGATGATGTACGGGCGCTGGTTAGATGATGAGCCGGCGGTCACACGCGGGCGTCCTCCGTCATACCAGCCGGTGCGCATCTGGCCGCGCGGCGCTGCTACAAAAGTCTTCGGGGACTGTTGGATGACCACGGCTGGACTGCTGGTCAGCTCTGGTCAATTGTGAATGTTTGTGAAAGACAACATTGTTTATTTTGACCACCGTATGTAGTTACTGTGAAAAATGTAACAAGTGTTCATCTTGTCTCATTTTGTGCTTGTCTCGCTCATATAGCGTCATTTTGCCAGGAAAATCAAAGGAAAGTCAATATTTAAGATTCATTTCTTTTTCTGTGTCAAACTGTCTTAGAATGACAATCCCACTTTAGAAACATCAATTGTGCCTGTTTTTGAAGGACAACATGATTTATTTTGACTTGGTTACTGTGAAAAATGCAACACGTCTCATTTTGTGCTTGTCTCGCTCGTACAGTTTGAGATTGACAGTGAAATCAGATGAATGTCACTATTTAAAACTCAGCTGTTGTTATGTGTCAAACTGTCTTCGAATGACAATTCCCCTCCCCACCCTCTGCTCTCCTCCTCGACACTTTCATTAAGGCCGTGTGGATATGCTGTTCCTGATTAATTAACCCAATCTCTCTCAGCTCTTCTTCTCTGGGCCGTGGACCATTTTGGTTTACACTCCAGGGTCAGGGCATGTACTGGATCCCAGTCAGGGGAGACAAATGCTGGAAAACATGCCGGTCAGTATTCTTTTGTTCTACAATATTGTATTTATGACATGCAATCTGTACATGTATTGTCAGGCTTGTTTCTCCCACATATCTTTTGCCACATTATTTACAAATCACCATATACACACATTTTTGAAAGAAATATTCCCCTGTCTGGCGCTTTTAAACCCCTCTTATTCGCGCAAGTCGTCCAGCAATCCTTGTCGTTCGAAATAATTCCAAAAATGGCCCTGGAGTGCCCTCTGCTGGATAAAGCCGAGAACAGCACTTTGGTGGCTTGTTTAAAATCCTCTGTCTGTGTGTATATTCTGTGGAACCGTGATAATTGTCATTTGAAATAAACTTTTGTGTCCAATTGGTTGTGTAGAGTGAATATGGGTCCGTTGAATGTGGTTGTGTCCAAGAAATTAACCAAATTGTGATGACCTACGGATTTACATTTTATACAGCGATTATGCTTGTTAAGATGTACAAAAACATTACAAATTCCTCCTCCTCAAATATAAATAAATAAATAAATCAAGTTTTTAATTGCTTGGATGTCGTCTTGTGTATCAGTCTTAGTATAAAGGCTGTCCACATCAATTGTGAATAGAAAAGAGCGGACCTTGTGTGTAAAGTCCGGATCCTGGCATTGGACTCTGTTCTGCGCTGGTGTGTTTGGATTGTTGTTTGACTTACGGATGGGCTGCTGATACCGCCACGGTCGGTAGTTATTCCAGCCATTATTGCGGATGATGTACGGGCGCTGGTTAGATGATGAGCCGGCGGTCACACGCGGGCGTCCTCCGTCATACCAGCCGGTGCGCATCTGGCCGCGCGGCGCTGCTACAAAAGTCTTCGGGGACTGTTGGATGACCACGGCTGGACTGCTGGTCAGCTCTGGTCAATTGTGAATGTTTGTGAAAGACAACATTGTTTATTTTGACCACCGTATGTAGTTACTGTGAAAAATGTAACAAGTGTTCATCTTGTCTCATTTTGTGCTTGTCTCGCTCATATAGCGTCATTTTGCCAGGAAAATCAAAGGAAAGTCAATATTTAAGATTCATTTCTTTTTCTGTGTCAAACTGTCTTAGAATGACAATCCCACTTTAGAAACATCAATTGTGCCTGTTTTTGAAGGACAACATGATTTATTTTGACTTGGTTACTGTGAAAAATGCAACACGTCTCATTTTGTGCTTGTCTCGCTCGTACAGTTTGAGATTGACAGTGAAATCAGATGAATGTCACTATTTAAAACTCAGCTGTTGTTATGTGTCAAACTGTCTTCGAATGACAATTCCCCTCCCCACCCTCTGCTCTCCTCCTCGACACTTTCATTAAGGCCGTGTGGATATGCTGTTCCTGATTAATTAACCCAATCTCTCTCAGCTCTTCTTCTCTGGGCCGTGGACCATTTTGGTTTACACTCCAGGGTCAGGGCATGTACTGGATCCCAGTCAGGGGAGACAAATGCTGGAAAACATGCCGGTCAGTATTCTTTTGTTCTACAATATTGTATTTATGACATGCAATCTGTACATGTATTGTCAGGCTTGTTTCTCCCACATATCTTTTGCCACATTATTTACAAATCACCATATACACACATTTTTGAAAGAAATATTCCCCTGTCTGGCGCTTTTAAACCCCTCTTATTCGCGCAAGTCGTCTAGCAATCCTTGTCGTTCGAAATGATTCCAAAAATGGCCCTGGAGTGCCCTCTGCTGGATAAAGCCGAGAACAGCACTTTGGTGGCTTGTTTAAAATCCTCTGTCTGTGTGTATATTCTGTGGAACCGTGATAATTGTCATTTGAAATAAACTTTTGTGTCCAATTGGTTGTGTAGAGTGAATATGGGTCCGTTGAATGTGGTTGTGTCCAAGAAATTAACCAAATTGTGATGACCTACGGATTTACATTTTATACAGCGATTATGCTTGTTAAGATGTACAAAAACATTACAAATTCCTCCTCCTCAAATATAAATAGATAAATAAATAAATCAAGTTTTTAATTGCTTGGATGTCGTCTTGTGTATCAATCTTAGTATAAAGGCTGTCCACATCAATTGTGAATAGAAAAGAGCGGACCTTGTGTGTAAAGTCCGGATCCTGGCATTGGACTCTGTTCTGCGCTGGTGTGTTTGGATTGTTGTTTGACTTACGGATGGGCTGCTGATACCGCCACGGTCGGTAGTTATTCCAGCCTTTATTGCGGATGATGTACGGGCGCTGGTTAGATGATGAGCCGGCGGTCACACGCGGGCGTCCTCCGTCATACCAGCCGGTGCGCATCTGGCCGCGCGGCGCTGCTACAAAAGTCTTCGGGGACTGTTGGATAACCACGGCGGGACTGCTGGTCAGCTCTGGTCAATTGTGAATGTTTGTGAAAGACAACATTGTTTATTTTGACCACCGTATGTAGTTACTGTGAAAAATGTAACAAGTGTTCATCTTGTCTCATTTTGTGCTTGTCTCGCTCATATAGCGTCATTTTGCCAGGAAAATCAAAGGAAAGTCAATATTTAAGATTCATTTCTTTTTCTGTGTCAAACTGTCTTAGAATGACAATCCCACTTTAGAAACATCAATTGTGCATGTTTTTGAAGGACAACATGATTTATTTTGACTTGGTGTTGAGTTACTGTGAAAAATGCAACACGTCTCATTTTGTGCTTGTCTCGCTCGTACAGTTTGAGATTGACAGTGAAATCAGATGAATGTCACTATTTAAAACTCAGCTGTTGTTATGTGTGAAACTGTCTTCGAATGACAATTCCCCTCCCCAGGGCCGTGGACCATTTTGGTTTACACTCCAGGGTCAGGGCATGTACTGGATCCCAGTCAGGGGAGACAAATGCTGGAAAACATGCCGGTCAGTATTCTTTTGTTCTACAATATTGTATTTATGACATGCAATCTGTACATGTATTGTCAGGCTTGTTTCTCCCACATATCTTTTGCCACATTATTTACAAATCACCATATACACACATTTTTGAAAGAAATATTCCCCTGTCTGGCGGTTTTAAACCCCTCTTATTCGCGCAAGTCGTCCAGCAATCCTTGTCGTTCGAAATAATTCCAAAAATGGCCCTGGAGTGCCCTCTGCTGGATAAAGCCGAGAACAGCACTTTGGTAGCTTGTTTAAAATCCTCTGTCTGTGTGTATATTCTGTGGAACCGTGATAATTGTCATTTGAAATAAACTTTTGTGTCCAATTGGTTGTGTAGAGTGAATATGGGTCCGTTGAATGTGGTTGTGTCCAAGAAATTAACCAAATTGTGATGACCTACGGATTTACATTTTATACAGCGATTATGCTTGTTAAGATGTACAAAAACATTACAAATTCCTCCTCCTCAAATATAAATAAATAAATAAATCAAGTTTTTAATTGCTTGGATGTCGTCTTGTGTATCAGTCTTAGTATAAAGGCTGTCCACATCAATTGTGAATAGAAAAGAGCGGACCTTGTGTGTAAAGTCCGGATCCTGGCATTGGACTCTGTTCTGCGCTGGTGTGTTTGGATTGTTGTTTGACTTACGGATGGGCTGCTGATACCGCCACGGTCGGTAGTTATTCCAGCCTTTATTGCGGATGATGTACGGGCGCTGGTTAGATGATGAGCCGGCGGTCACACGCGGGCGTCCTCCGTCATACCAGCCGGTGCGCATCTGGCCGCGCGGCGCTGCTACAAAAGTCTTCGGGGACTGTTGGATAACCACGGCGGGACTGCTGGTCAGCTCTGGTCAATTGTGAATGTTTGTGAAAGACAACATTGTTTATTTTGACCACCGTATGTAGTTACTGTGAAAAATGTAACAAGTGTTCATCTTGTCTCATTTTGTGCTTGTCTCGCTCATATAGCGTCATTTTGCCAGGAAAATCAAAGGAAAGTCAATATTTAAGATTCATTTCTTTTTCTGTGTCAAACTGTCTTAGAATGACAATCCCACTTTAGAAACATCAATTGTGCATGTTTTTGAAGGACAACATGATTTATTTTGACTTGGTGTTGAGTTACTGTGAAAAATGCAACACGTCTCATTTTGTGCTTGTCTCGCTCGTACAGTTTGAGATTGACAGTGAAATCAGATGAATGTCACTATTTAAAACTCAGCTGTTGTTATGTGTGAAACTGTCTTCGAATGACAATTCCCCTCCCCAGGGCCGTGGACCATTTTGGTTTACACTCCAGGGTCAGGGCATGTACTGGATCCCAGTCAGGGGAGACAAATGCTGGAAAACATGCCGGTCAGTATTCTTTTGTTCTACAATATTGTATTTATGACATGCAATCTGTACATGTATTGTCAGGCTTGTTTCTCCCACATATCTTTTGCCACATTATTTACAAATCACCATATACACACATTTTTGAAAGAAATATTCCCCTGTCTGGCGCTTTTAAACCCCTCTTATTCGCGCAAGTCGTCTAGCAATCCTTGTCGTTCGAAATGATTCCAAAAATGGCCCTGGAGTGCCCTCTGCTGGATAAAGCCGAGAACAGCACTTTGGTGGCTTGTTTAAAATCCTCTGTCTGTGTGTATATTCTGTGGAACCGTGATAATTGTCATTTGAAATAAACTTTTGTGTCCAATTGGTTGTGTAGAGTGAATATGGGTCCGTTGAATGTGGTTGTGTCCAAGAAATTAACCAAATTGTGATGACCTACGGATTTACATTTTATACAGCGATTATGCTTGTTAAGATGTACAAAAACATTACAAATTCCTCCTCCTCAAATATAAATAGATAAATAAATAAATCAAGTTTTTAATTGCTTGGATGTCGTCTTGTGTATCAATCTTAGTATAAAGGCTGTCCACATCAATTGTGAATAGAAAAGAGCGGACCTTGTGTGTAAAGTCCGGATCCTGGCATTGGACTCTGTTCTGCGCTGGTGTGTTTGGATTGTTGTTTGACTTACGGATGGGCTGCTGATACCGCCACGGTCGGTAGTTATTCCAGCCTTTATTGCGGATGATGTACGGGCGCTGGTTAGATGATGAGCCGGCGGTCACACGCGGGCGTCCTCTGTCATACCAGCCGGTGCGCATCTGGCCGCGCGGCGCTGCTACAAAAGTCTTCGGGGACTGTTGGATAACCACGGCGGGACTGCTGGTCAGCTCTGGTCAATTGTGAATGTTTGTGAAAGACAACATTGTTTATTTTGACCACCGTATGTAGTTACTGTGAAAAATGTAACAAGTGTTCAGCTTGTCTCATTTTGTGCTTGTCTCGCTCATATAGCGTCATTTTGCCAGGAAAATCAAAGGAAAGTCAATATTTAAGATTCATTTCTTTTTCTGTGTCAAACTGTCTTAGAATGACAATCCCACTTTAGAAACATCAATTGTGCATGTTTTTGAAGGACAACGTGATTTATTTTGACTTGGTTACTGTGAAAAATGCAACACGTCTCATTTTGTGCTTGTCTCGCTCGTACAGTTTGAGATTGACAGTGAAATCAGATGAATGTCACTATTTAAAACTCAGCTGTTGTTATGTGTCAAACTGTCTTCGAATGACATTTCCCCTCCCCACCCTCTGCTCTCCTCCTCCACACTTTCATTAAGGCCGTGTGGATATGCTGTTCCTGATTAATTAACCCAATCTCTCTCAGCTCTTCTTCTCTGGGCCGTGGACCATTTTGGTTTACACTCCAGGGTCAGGGCATGTACTGGATCCCAGTAAGGGGAGACAAATGCTGGAAAACATGCCGGTCAGTATTCTTTTGTTCTACAATATTGCATTTATGACATGCAATCTGTACATGTATTGTCAGGCTTGTTTCTCCCACATATCTTTTGCCACATTATTTACAAATCACCATATACACACATTTTTGAAAGAAATATTCCCCTGTCTGGCGCTTTTAAACCCCTCTTATTCGCGCAAGTCGTCTAGCAATCCTTGTCGTTCGAAATGATTCCAAAAATGGCCCTGGAGTGCCCTCTGCTGGATAAAGCTGAGAACAGCACTTTGGTGGCTTGTTTAAAATCCTCTGTCTGTGTGTATATTCTGTGGAACCGTGATAATTGTCATTTGAAATAAACTTTTGTGTCCAATTGGTTGTGTAGAGTGAATATGGGTCCGTTGAATGTGGTTGTGTCCAAGAAATTAACCAAATTGTGATGACTTATGGATTTACATTTTATACAGCGATTATGCTTGTTAAGATGTACAAAAACATTACAAATTCCTCCTCCTCAAATATAAATAAATAAATCAAGTTTTTAATTGCTTGGATGTCGTCTTGTGTATCAATCTTAGTATAAAGGCTGTCCACATCAATTGTGAATAGAAAAGAGCGGACCTTGTGTGTAAAGTCCGGATCCTGGCATTGGACTCTGTTCTGCGCTGGTGTGTTTGGATTGTTGTTTGACTTACGGATGGGCTGCTGATACCGCCACGGTCGGTAGTTATTCCAGCCTTTATTGCGGATGATGTACGGGCGCTGGTTAGATGATGAGCCGGCGGTCACACGCGGGCGTCCTCCGTCATACCAGCCGGTGCGCATCTGGCCGCGCGGCGCTGCTACAAAAGTCTTCGGGGACTGTTGGATAACCACGGCGGGACTGCTGGTCAGCTCTGGTCAATTGTGAATGTTTGTGAAAGACAACATTGTTTATTTTGACCACCGTATGTAGTTACTGTGAAAAATGTAACAAGTGTTCATCTTGTCTCATTTTGTGCTTGTCTCGCTCATATAGCGTCATTTTGCCAGGAAAATCAAAGGAAAGTCAATATTTAAGATTCATTTCTTTTTCTGTGTCAAACTGTCTTAGAATGACAATCCCACTTTAGAAACATCAATTGTGCATGTTTTTGAAGGACAACGTGATTTATTTTGACTTGGTTACTGTGAAAAATGCAACACGTCTCATTTTGTGCTTGTCTCGCTCGTACAGTTTGAGATTGACAGTGAAATCAGATGAATGTCACTATTTAAAACTCAGCTGTTGTTATGTGTCAAACTGTCTTCGAATGACATTTCCCCTCCCCACCCTCTGCTCTCCTCCTCCACACTTTCATTAAGGCCGTGTGGATATGCTGTTCCTGATTAATTAACCCAATCTCTCTCAGCTCTTCTTCTCTGGGCCGTGGACCATTTTGGTTTACACTCCAGGGTCAGGGCATGTACTGGATCCCAGTCAGGGGAGACAAATGCTGGAAAACATGCCGGTCAGTATTCTTTTGTTCTACAATATTGTATTTATGACATGCAATCTGTACATGTATTGTCAGGCTTGTTTCTCCCACATATCTTTTGCCACATTATTTACAAATCACCATATACACACATTTTTGAAAGAAATATTCCCCTGTCTGGCGGTTTTAAACCCCTCTTATTCGCGCAAGTCGTCCAGCAATCCTTGTCGTTCGAAATAATTCCAAAAATGGCCCTGGAGTGCCCTCTGCTGGATAAAGCCGAGAACAGCACTTTGGTAGCTTGTTTAAAATCCTCTGTCTGTGTGTATATTCTGTGGAACCGTGATAATTGTCATTTGAAATAAACTTTTGTGTCCAATTGGTTGTGTAGAGTGAATATGGGTCCGTTGAATGTGGTTGTGTCCAAGAAATTAACCAAATTGTGATGACCTACGGATTTACATTTTATACAGCGATTATGCTTGTTAAGATGTACAAAAACATTACAAATTCCTCCTCCTCAAATATAAATAGATAAATAAATCAAGTTTTTAATTGCTTGGATGTCGTCTTGTGTATCAATCTTAGTATAAAGGCTGTCCACATCAATTGTGAATAGAAAAGAGCGGACCTTGTGTGTAAAGTCCGGATCCTGGCATTGGACTCTGTTCTGCGCTGGTGTGTTTGGATTGTTGTTTGACTTACGGATGGGCTGCTGATACCGCCACGGTCGGTAGTTATTCCAGCCTTTATTGCGGATGATGTACGGGCGCTGGTTAGATGATGAGCCGGCGGTCACACGCGGGCGTCCTCCGTCATACCAGCCGGTGCGCATCTGGCCGCGCGGCGCTGCTACAAAAGTCTTCGGGGACTGTTGGATAACCACGGCGGGACTGCTGGTCAGCTCTGGTCAATTGTGAATGTTTGTGAAAGACAACATTGTTTATTTTGACCACCGTATGTAGTTACTGTGAAAAATGTAACAAGTGTTCATCTTGTCTCATTTTGTGCTTGTCTCGCTCATATAGCGTCATTTTGCCAGGAAAATCAAAGGAAAGTCAATATTTAAGATTCATTTCTTTTTCTGTGTCAAACTGTCTTAGAATGACAATCCCACTTTAGAAACATCAATTGTGCATGTTTTTGAAGGACAACATGATTTATTTTGACTTGGTGTTGAGTTACTGTGAAAAATGCAACACGTCTCATTTTGTGCTTGTCTCGCTCGTACAGTTTGAGATTGACAGTGAAATCAGATGAATGTCACTATTTAAAACTCAGCTGTTGTTATGTGTGAAACTGTCTTCGAATGACAATTCCCCTCCCCAGGGCCGTGGACCATTTTGGTTTACACTCCAGGGTCAGGGCATGTACTGGATCCCAGTCAGGGGAGACAAATGCTGGAAAACATGCCGGTCAGTATTCTTTTGTTCTACAATATTGTATTTATGACATGCAATCTGTACATGTATTGTCAGGCTTGTTTCTCCCACATATCTTTTGCCACATTATTTACAAATCACCATATACACACATTTTTGAAAGAAATATTCCCCTGTCTGGCGGTTTTAAACCCCTCTTATTCGCGCAAGTCGTCCAGCAATCCTTGTCGTTCGAAATAATTCCAAAAATGGCCCTGGAGTGCCCTCTGCTGGATAAAGCCGAGAACAGCACTTTGGTAGCTTGTTTAAAATCCTCTGTCTGTGTGTATATTCTGTGGAACCGTGATAATTGTCATTTGAAATAAACTTTTGTGTCCAATTGGTTGTGTAGAGTGAATATGGGTCCGTTGAATGTGGTTGTGTCCAAGAAATTAACCAAATTGTGATGACCTACGGATTTACATTTTATACAGCGATTATGCTTGTTAAGATGTACAAAAACATTACAAATTCCTCCTCCTCAAATATAAATAAATAAATAAATCAAGTTTTTAATTGCTTGGATGTCGTCTTGTGTATCAGTCTTAGTATAAAGGCTGTCCACATCAATTGTGAATAGAAAAGAGCGGACCTTGTGTGTAAAGTCCGGATCCTGGCATTGGACTCTGTTCTGCGCTGGTGTGTTTGGATTGTTGTTTGACTTACGGATGGGCTGCTGATACCGCCACGGTCGGTAGTTATTCCAGCCATTATTGCGGATGATGTACGGGCGCTGGTTAGATGATGAGCCGGCGGTCACACGCGGGCGTCCTCCGTCATACCAGCCGGTGCGCATCTGGCCGCGCGGCGCTGCTACAAAAGTCTTCGGGGACTGTTGGATAACCACGGCTGGACTGCTGGTCAGCTCTGGTCAATTGTGAATGTTTGTGAAAGACAACATTGTTTATTTTGACCACCGTATGTAGTTACTGTGAAAAATGCAACAAGTGTTCATCTTGTCTCATTTTGTGCTTGTCTCGCTCATATAGCGTCATTTTGCCAGGAAAATCAAAGGAAAGTCAATATTTAAGATTCATTTCTTTTTCTGTGTCAAACTGTCTTAGAATGACAATCCCACTTTAGAAACATCAATTGTGCATGTTTTTGAAGGACAACATGATTTATTTTGACTTGGTGTTGAGTTACTGTGAAAAATGCAACACGTCTCATTTTGTGCTTGTCTCGCTCGTACAGTTTGAGATTGACAGTGAAATCAGATGAATGTCACTATTTAAAACTCAGCTGTTGTTATGTGTCAAACTGTCTTCGAATGACAATTCCCCTCCCCACCCTCTGCTCTCCTCCTCGACACTTTCATTAAGGCCGTGTGGATATGCTGTTCCTGATTAATTAACCCAATCTCTCTCAGCTCTTCTTCTCTGGGCCGTGGACCATTTTGGTTTACACTCCAGGGTCAGGGCATGTACTGGATCCCAGTCAGGGGAGACAAATGCTGGAAAACATGCCGGTCAGTATTCTTTTGTTCTACAATATTGTATTTATGACATGCAATCTGTACATGTATTGTCAGGCTTGTTTCTCCCACATATCTTTTGCCACATTATTTACAAATCACCATATACACACATTTTTGAAAGAAATATTCCCCTGTCTGGCGGTTTTAAACCCCTCTTATTCGCGCAAGTCGTCCAGCAATCCTTGTCGTTCGAAATAATTCCAAAAATGGCCCTGGAGTGCCCTCTGCTGGATAAAGCCGAGAACAGCACTTTGGTGGCTTGTTTAAAATCCTCTGTCTGTGTGTATATTCTGTGGAACCGTGATAATTGTCATTTGAAATAAACTTTTGTGTCCAATTGGTTGTGTAGAGTGAATATGGGTCCGTTGAATGTGGTTGTGTCCAAGAAATTAACCAAATTGTGATGACCTACGGATTTACATTTTATACAGCGATTATGCTTGTTAAGATGTACAAAAACATTACAAATTCCTCCTCCTCAAATATAAATAAATAAATAAATCAAGTTTTTAATTGTTTGGATGTCGTCTTGTGTATCAGTCTTAGTATAAAGGCTGTCCACATCAATTGTGAATAGAAAAGAGCGGACCTTGTGTGTAAAGTCCGGATCCTGGCATTGGACTCTGTTCTGCGCTGGTGTGTTTGGATTGTTGTTTGACTTACGGATGGGCTGCTGATACCGCCACGGTCGGTAGTTATTCCAGCCATTATTGCGGATGATGTACGGGCGCTGGTTAGATGATGAGCCGGCGGTCACACGCGGGCGTCCTCCGTCATACCAGCCGGTGCGCATCTGGCCGCGCGGCGCTGCTACAAAAGTCTTCGGGGACTGTTGGATGACCACGGCTGGACTGCTGGTCAGCTCTGGTCAATTGTGAATGTTTGTGAAAGACAACATTGTTTATTTTGACCACCGTATGTAGTTACTGTGAAAAATGTAACAAGTGTTCATCTTGTCTCATTTTGTGCTTGTCTCGCTCATATAGCGTCATTTTGCCAGGAAAATCAAAGGAAAGTCAATATTTAAGATTCATTTCTTTTTCTGTGTCAAACTGTCTTAGAATGACAATCCCACTTTAGAAACATCAATTGTGCATGTTTTTGAAGGACAACATGATTTATTTTGACTTGGTGTTGAGTTACTGTGAAAAATGCAACACGTCTCATTTTGTGCTTGTCTCGCTCGTACAGTTTGAGATTGACAGTGAAATCAGATGAATGTCACTATTTAAAACTCAGCTGTTGTTATATGTCAAACTGTCTTCGAATGACAATTCCCCTCCCCACCCTCTGCTCTCCTCCTCGACACCTTCATTAAGGCCGTGTGGATATGCTGTTCCTGATTAATTAACCCAATCTCTCTCAGCTCTTCTTCTCTGGGCCGTGGACCATTTTGGTTTACACTCCAGGGTCAGGGCATGTACTGGATCCCAGTCAGGGGAGACAAATGCTGGAAAACATGCCGGTCAGTATTCTTTTGTTCTACAATATTGTATTTATGACATGCAATCTGTACATGTATTGTCAGGCTTGTTTCTCCCACATATCTTTTGCCACATTATTTACAAATCACCATATACACACATTTTTGAAAGAAATATTCCCCTGTCTGGCGGTTTTAAACCCCTCTTATTCGCGCAAGTCGTCCAGCAATCCTTGTCGTTCGAAATAATTCCAAAAATGGCCCTGGAGTGCCCTCTGCTGGATAAAGCCGAGAACAGCACTTTGGTGGCTTGTTTAAAATCCTCTGTCTGTGTGTATATTCTGTGGAACCGTGATAATTGTCATTTGAAATAAACTTTTGTGTCCAATTGGTTGTGTAGAGTGAATATGGGTCCGTTGAATGTGGTTGTGTCCAAGAAATTAACCAAATTGTGATGACCTACGGATTTACATTTTATACAGCGATTATGCTTGTTAAGATGTACAAAAACATTACAAATTCCTCCTCCTCAAATATAAATAGATAAATAAATAAATCAAGTTTTTAATTGCTTGGATGTCGTCTTGTGTATCAATCTTAGTATAAAGGCTGTCCACATCAATTGTGAATAGAAAAGAGCGGACCTTGTGTGTAAAGTCCGGATCCTGGCATTGGACTCTGTTCTGCGCTGGTGTGTTTGGATTGTTGTTTGACTTACGGATGGGCTGCTGATACCGCCACGGTCGGTAGTTATTCCAGCCTTTATTGCGGATGATGTACGGGCGCTGGTTAGATGATGAGCCGGCGGTCACACGCGGGCGTCCTCCGTCATACCAGCCGGTGCGCATCTGGCCGCGCGGCGCTGCTACAAAAGTCTTCGGGGACTGTTGGATAACCACGGCGGGACTGCTGGTCAGCTCTGGTCAATTGTGAATGTTTGTGAAAGACAACATTGTTTATTTTGACCACCGTATGTAGTTACTGTGAAAAATGTAACAAGTGTTCATCTTGTCTCATTTTGTGCTTGTCTCGCTCATATAGCGTCATTTTGCCAGGAAAATCAAAGGAAAGTCAATATTTAAGATTCATTTCTTTTTCTGTGTCAAACTGTCTTAGAATGACAATCCCACTTTAGAAACATCAATTGTGCATGTTTTTGAAGGACAACATGATTTATTTTGACTTGGTGTTGAGTTACTGTGAAAAATGCAACACGTCTCATTTTGTGCTTGTCTCGCTCGTACAGTTTGAGATTGACAGTGAAATCAGATGAATGTCACTATTTAAAACTCAGCTGTTGTTATGTGTGAAACTGTCTTCGAATGACAATTCCCCTCCCCAGGGCCGTGGACCATTTTGGTTTACACTCCAGGGTCAGGGCATGTACTGGATCCCAGTCAGGGGAGACAAATGCTGGAAAACATGCCGGTCAGTATTCTTTTGTTCTACAATATTGTATTTATGACATGCAATCTGTACATGTATTGTCAGGCTTGTTTCTCCCACATATCTTTTGCCACATTATTTACAAATCACCATATACACACATTTTTGAAAGAAATATTCCCCTGTCTGGCGCTTTTAAACCCCTCTTATTCGCGCAAGTCGTCCAGCAATCCTTGTCGTTCGAAATAATTCCAAAAATGGCCCTGGAGTGCCCTCTGCTGGATAAAGCCGAGAACAGCACTTTGGTGGCTTGTTTAAAATCCTCTGTCTGTGTGTATATTCTGTGGAACCGTGATAATTGTCATTTGAAATAAACTTTTGTGTCCAATTGGTTGTGTAGAGTGAATATGGGTCCGTTGAATGTGGTTGTGTCCAAGAAATTAACCAAATTGTGATGACCTACGGATTTACATTTTATACAGCGATTATGCTTGTTAAGATGTACAAAAACATTACAAATTCCTCCTCCTCAAATATAAATAAATAAATAAATCAAGTTTTTAATTGCTTGGATGTCGTCTTGTGTATCAGTCTTAGTATAAAGGCTGTCCACATCAATTGTGAATAGAAAAGAGCGGACCTTGTGTGTAAAGTCCGGATCCTGGCATTGGACTCTGTTCTGCGCTGGTGTGTTTGGATTGTTGTTTGACTTACGGATGGGCTGCTGATACCGCCACGGTCGGTAGTTATTCCAGCCATTATTGCGGATGATGTACGGGCGCTGGTTAGATGATGAGCCGGCGGTCACACGCGGGCGTCCTCCGTCATACCAGCCGGTGCGCATCTGGCCGCGCGGCGCTGCTACAAAAGTCTTCGGGGACTGTTGGATAACCACGGCGGGACTGCTGGTCAGCTCTGGTCAATTGTGAATGTTTGTGAAAGACAACATTGTTTATTTTGACCACCGTATGTAGTTACTGTGAAAAATGTAACAAGTGTTCATCTTGTCTCATTTTGTGCTTGTCTCGCTCATATAGCGTCATTTTGCCAGGAAAATCAAAGGAAAGTCAATATTTAAGATTCATTTCTTTTTCTGTGTCAAACTGTCTTAGAATGACAATCCCACTTTAGAAACATCAATTGTGCATGTTTTTGAAGGACAACATGATTTATTTTGACTTGGTGTTGAGTTACTGTGAAAAATGCAACACGTCTCATTTTGTGCTTGTCTCGCTCGTACAGTTTGAGATTGACAGTGAAATCAGATGAATGTCACTATTTAAAACTCAGCTGTTGTTATGTGTCAAACTGTCTTCGAATGACAATTCCCCTCCCCAGGGCCGTGGACCATTTTGGTTTACACTCCAGGGTCAGGGCATGTACTGGATCCCAGTCAGGGGAGACAAATGCTGGAAAACATGCCGGTCAGTATTCTTTTGTTCTACAATATTGTATTTATGACATGCAATCTGTACATGTATTGTCAGGCTTGTTTCTCCCACATATCTTTTGCCACATTATTTACAAATCACCATATACACACATTTTTGAAAGAAATATTCCCCTGTCTGGCGGTTTTAAACCCCTCTTATTCGCGCAAGTCGTCCAGCAATCCTTGTCGTTCGAAATAATTCCAAAAATGGCCCTGGAGTGCCCTCTGCTGGATAAAGCCGAGAACAGCACTTTGGTGGCTTGTTTAAAATCCTCTGTCTGTGTGTATATTCTGTGGAACCGTGATAATTGTCATTTGAAATAAACTTTTGTGTCCAATTGGTTGTGTAGAGTGAATATGGGTCCGTTGAATGTGGTTGTGTCCAAGAAATTAACCAAATTGTGATGACCTACGGATTTACATTTTATACAGCGATTATGCTTGTTAAGATGTACAAAAACATTACAAATTCCTCCTCCTCAAATATAAATAGATAAATAAATCAAGTTTTTAATTGCTTGGATGTCGTCTTGTGTATCAATCTTAGTATAAAGGCTGTCCACATCAATTGTGAATAGAAAAGAGCGGACCTTGTGTGTAAAGTCCGGATCCTGGCATTGGACTCTGTTCTGCGCTGGTGTGTTTGGATTGTTGTTTGACTTACGGATGGGCTGCTGATACCGCCACGGTCGGTAGTTATTCCAGCCTTTATTGCGGATGATGTACGGGCGCTGGTTAGATGATGAGCCGGCGGTCACACGCGGGCGTCCTCCGTCATACCAGCCGGTGCGCATCTGGCCGCGCGGCGCTGCTACAAAAGTCTTCGGGGACTGTTGGATAACCACGGCGGGACTGCTGGTCAGCTCTGGTCAATTGTGAATGTTTGTGAAAGACAACATTGTTTATTTTGACCACCGTATGTAGTTACTGTGAAAAATGTAACAAGTGTTCATCTTGTCTCATTTTGTGCTTGTCTCGCTCATATAGCGTCATTTTGCCAGGAAAATCAAAGGAAAGTCAATATTTAAGATTCATTTCTTTTTCTGTGTCAAACTGTCTTAGAATGACAATCCCACTTTAGAAACATCAATTGTGCATGTTTTTGAAGGACAACATGATTTATTTTGACTTGGTGTTGAGTTACTGTGAAAAATGCAACACGTCTCATTTTGTGCTTGTCTCGCTCGTACAGTTTGAGATTGACAGTGAAATCAGATGAATGTCACTATTTAAAACTCAGCTGTTGTTATGTGTGAAACTGTCTTCGAATGACAATTCCCCTCCCCAGGGCCGTGGACCATTTTGGTTTACACTCCAGGGTCAGGGCATGTACTGGATCCCAGTCAGGGGAGACAAATGCTGGAAAACATGCCGGTCAGTATTCTTTTGTTCTACAATATTGTATTTATGACATGCAATCTGTACATGTATTGTCAGGCTTGTTTCTCCCACATATCTTTTGCCACATTATTTACAAATCACCATATACACACATTTTTGAAAGAAATATTCCCCTGTCTGGCGGTTTTAAACCCCTCTTATTCGCGCAAGTCGTCCAGCAATCCTTGTCGTTCGAAATAATTCCAAAAATGGCCCTGGAGTGCCCTCTGCTGGATAAAGCCGAGAACAGCACTTTGGTAGCTTGTTTAAAATCCTCTGTCTGTGTGTATATTCTGTGGAACCGTGATAATTGTCATTTGAAATAAACTTTTGTGTCCAATTGGTTGTGTAGAGTGAATATGGGTCCGTTGAATGTGGTTGTGTCCAAGAAATTAACCAAATTGTGATGACCTACGGATTTACATTTTATACAGCGATTATGCTTGTTAAGATGTACAAAAACATTACAAATTCCTCCTCCTCAAATATAAATAAATAAATAAATCAAGTTTTTAATTGTTTGGATGTCGTCTTGTGTATCAGTCTTAGTATAAAGGCTGTCCACATCAATTGTGAATAGAAAAGAGCGGACCTTGTGTGTAAAGTCCGGATCCTGGCATTGGACTCTGTTCTGCGCTGGTGTGTTTGGATTGTTGTTTGACTTACGGATGGGCTGCTGATACCGCCACGGTCGGTAGTTATTCCAGCCATTATTGCGGATGATGTACGGGCGCTGGTTAGATGATGAGCCGGCGGTCACACGCGGGCGTCCTCCGTCATACCAGCCGGTGCGCATCTGGCCGCGCGGCGCTGCTACAAAAGTCTTCGGGGACTGTTGGATGACCACGGCTGGACTGCTGGTCAGCTCTGGTCAATTGTGAATGTTTGTGAAAGACAACATTGTTTATTTTGACCACCGTATGTAGTTACTGTGAAAAATGTAACAAGTGTTCATCTTGTCTCATTTTGTGCTTGTCTCGCTCATATAGCGTCATTTTGCCAGGAAAATCAAAGGAAAGTCAATATTTAAGATTCATTTCTTTTTCTGTGTCAAACTGTCTTAGAATGACAATCCCACTTTAGAAACATCAATTGTGCATGTTTTTGAAGGACAACATGATTTATTTTGACTTGGTGTTGAGTTACTGTGAAAAATGCAACACGTCTCATTTTGTGCTTGTCTCGCTCGTACAGTTTGAGATTGACAGTGAAATCAGATGAATGTCACTATTTAAAACTCAGCTGTTGTTATATGTCAAACTGTCTTCGAATGACAATTCCCCTCCCCACCCTCTGCTCTCCTCCTCGACACTTTCATTAAGGCCGTGTGGATATGCTGTTCCTGATTAATTAACCCAATCTCTCTCAGCTCTTCTTCTCTGGGCCGTGGACCATTTTGGTTTACACTCCAGGGTCAGGGCATGTACTGGATCCCAGTCAGGGGAGACAAATGCTGGAAAACATGCCGGTCAGTATTCTTTTGTTCTACAATATTGTATTTATGACATGCAATCTGTACATGTATTGTCAGGCTTGTTTCTCCCACATATCTTTTGCCACATTATTTACAAATCACCATATACACACATTTTTGAAAGAAATATTCCCCTGTCTGGCGCTTTTAAACCCCTCTTATTCGCGCAAGTCGTCTAGCAATCCTTGTCGTTCGAAATGATTCCAAAAATGGCCCTGGAGTGCCCTCTGCTGGATAAAGCCGAGAACAGCACTTTGGTGGCTTGTTTAAAATCCTCTGTCTGTGTGTATATTCTGTGGAACCGTGATAATTGTCATTTGAAATAAACTTTTGTGTCCAATTGGTTGTGTAGAGTGAATATGGGTCCGTTGAATGTGGTTGTGTCCAAGAAATTAACCAAATTGTGATGACCTACGGATTTACATTTTATACAGCGATTATGCTTGTTAAGATGTACAAAAACATTACAAATTCCTCCTCCTCAAATATAAATAGATAAATAAATCAAGTTTTTAATTGCTTGGATGTCGTCTTGTGTATCAATCTTAGTATAAAGGCTGTCCACATCAATTGTGAATAGAAAAGAGCGGACCTTGTGTGTAAAGTCCGGATCCTGGCATTGGACTCTGTTCTGCGCTGGTGTGTTTGGATTGTTGTTTGACTTACGGATGGGCTGCTGATACCGCCACGGTCGGTAGTTATTCCAGCCTTTATTGCGGATGATGTACGGGCGCTGGTTAGATGATGAGCCGGCGGTCACACGCGGGCGTCCTCCGTCATACCAGCCGGTGCGCATCTGGCCGCGCGGCGCTGCTACAAAAGTCTTCGGGGACTGTTGGATAACCACGGCGGGACTGCTGGTCAGCTCTGGTCAATTGTGAATGTTTGTGAAAGACAACATTGTTTATTTTGACCACCGTATGTAGTTACTGTGAAAAATGTAACAAGTGTTCATCTTGTCTCATTTTGTGCTTGTCTCGCTCATATAGCGTCATTTTGCCAGGAAAATCAAAGGAAAGTCAATATTTAAGATTCATTTCTTTTTCTGTGTCAAACTGTCTTAGAATGACAATCCCACTTTAGAAACATCAATTGTGCATGTTTTTGAAGGACAACATGATTTATTTTGACTTGGTGTTGAGTTACTGTGAAAAATGCAACACGTCTCATTTTGTGCTTGTCTCGCTCGTACAGTTTGAGATTGACAGTGAAATCAGATGAATGTCACTATTTAAAACTCAGCTGTTGTTATGTGTGAAACTGTCTTCGAATGACAATTCCCCTCCCCAGGGCCGTGGACCATTTTGGTTTACACTCCAGGGTCAGGGCATGTACTGGATCCCAGTCAGGGGAGACAAATGCTGGAAAACATGCCGGTCAGTATTCTTTTGTTCTACAATATTGTATTTATGACATGCAATCTGTACATGTATTGTCAGGCTTGTTTCTCCCACATATCTTTTGCCACATTATTTACAAATCACCATATACACACATTTTTGAAAGAAATATTCCCCTGTCTGGCGGTTTTAAACCCCTCTTATTCGCGCAAGTCGTCCAGCAATCCTTGTCGTTCGAAATAATTCCAAAAATGGCCCTGGAGTGCCCTCTGCTGGATAAAGCCGAGAACAGCACTTTGGTAGCTTGTTTAAAATCCTCTGTCTGTGTGTATATTCTGTGGAACCGTGATAATTGTCATTTGAAATAAACTTTTGTGTCCAATTGGTTGTGTAGAGTGAATATGGGTCCGTTGAATGTGGTTGTGTCCAAGAAATTAACCAAATTGTGATGACCTACGGATTTACATTTTATACAGCGATTATGCTTGTTAAGATGTACAAAAACATTACAAATTCCTCCTCCTCAAATATAAATAAATAAATAAATCAAGTTTTTAATTGCTTGGATGTCGTCTTGTGTATCAGTCTTAGTATAAAGGCTGTCCACATCAATTGTGAATAGAAAAGAGCGGACCTTGTGTGTAAAGTCCGGATCCTGGCATTGGACTCTGTTCTGCGCTGGTGTGTTTGGATTGTTGTTTGACTTACGGATGGGCTGCTGATACCGCCACGGTCGGTAGTTATTCCAGCCATTATTGCGGATGATGTACGGGCGCTGGTTAGATGATGAGCCGGCGGTCACACGCGGGCGTCCTCCGTCATACCAGCCGGTGCGCATCTGGCCGCGCGGCGCTGCTACAAAAGTCTTCGGGGACTGTTGGATAACCACGGCTGGACTGCTGGTCAGCTCTGGTCAATTGTGAATGTTTGTGAAAGACAACATTGTTTATTTTGACCACCGTATGTAGTTACTGTGAAAAATGCAACAAGTGTTCATCTTGTCTCATTTTGTGCTTGTCTCGCTCATATAGCGTCATTTTGCCAGGAAAATCAAAGGAAAGTCAATATTTAAGATTCATTTCTTTTTCTGTGTCAAACTGTCTTAGAATGACAATCCCACTTTAGAAACATCAATTGTGCATGTTTTTGAAGGACAACATGATTTATTTTGACTTGGTGTTGAGTTACTGTGAAAAATGCAACACGTCTCATTTTGTGCTTGTCTCGCTCGTACAGTTTGAGATTGACAGTGAAATCAGATGAATGTCACTATTTAAAACTCAGCTGTTGTTATGTGTCAAACTGTCTTCGAATGACAATTCCCCTCCCCACCCTCTGCTCTCCTCCTCGACACTTTCATTAAGGCCGTGTGGATATGCTGTTCCTGATTAATTAACCCAATCTCTCTCAGCTCTTCTTCTCTGGGCCGTGGACCATTTTGGTTTACACTCCAGGGTCAGGGCATGTACTGGATCCCAGTCAGGGGAGACAAATGCTGGAAAACATGCCGGTCAGTATTCTTTTGTTCTACAATATTGTATTTATGACATGCAATCTGTACATGTATTGTCAGGCTTGTTTCTCCCACATATCTTTTGCCACATTATTTACAAATCACCATATACACACATTTTTGAAAGAAATATTCCCCTGTCTGGCGGTTTTAAACCCCTCTTATTCGCGCAAGTCGTCCAGCAATCCTTGTCGTTCGAAATAATTCCAAAAATGGCCCTGGAGTGCCCTCTGCTGGATAAAGCCGAGAACAGCACTTTGGTGGCTTGTTTAAAATCCTCTGTCTGTGTGTATATTCTGTGGAACCGTGATAATTGTCATTTGAAATAAACTTTTGTGTCCAATTGGTTGTGTAGAGTGAATATGGGTCCGTTGAATGTGGTTGTGTCCAAGAAATTAACCAAATTGTGATGACCTACGGATTTACATTTTATACAGCGATTATGCTTGTTAAGATGTACAAAAACATTACAAATTCCTCCTCCTCAAATATAAATAAATAAATAAATCAAGTTTTTAATTGTTTGGATGTCGTCTTGTGTATCAGTCTTAGTATAAAGGCTGTCCACATCAATTGTGAATAGAAAAGAGCGGACCTTGTGTGTAAAGTCCGGATCCTGGCATTGGACTCTGTTCTGCGCTGGTGTGTTTGGATTGTTGTTTGACTTACGGATGGGCTGCTGATACCGCCACGGTCGGTAGTTATTCCAGCCATTATTGCGGATGATGTACGGGCGCTGGTTAGATGATGAGCCGGCGGTCACACGCGGGCGTCCTCCGTCATACCAGCCGGTGCGCATCTGGCCGCGCGGCGCTGCTACAAAAGTCTTCGGGGACTGTTGGATGACCACGGCTGGACTGCTGGTCAGCTCTGGTCAATTGTGAATGTTTGTGAAAGACAACATTGTTTATTTTGACCACCGTATGTAGTTACTGTGAAAAATGTAACAAGTGTTCATCTTGTCTCATTTTGTGCTTGTCTCGCTCATATAGCGTCATTTTGCCAGGAAAATCAAAGGAAAGTCAATATTTAAGATTCATTTCTTTTTCTGTGTCAAACTGTCTTAGAATGACAATCCCACTTTAGAAACATCAATTGTGCATGTTTTTGAAGGACAACATGATTTATTTTGACTTGGTGTTGAGTTACTGTGAAAAATGCAACACGTCTCATTTTGTGCTTGTCTCGCTCGTACAGTTTGAGATTGACAGTGAAATCAGATGAATGTCACTATTTAAAACTCAGCTGTTGTTATGTGTCAAACTGTCTTCGAATGACAATTCCCCTCCCCACCCTCTGCTCTCCTCCTCGACACTTTCATTAAGGCCGTGTGGATATGCTGTTCCTGATTAATTAACCCAATCTCTCTCAGCTCTTCTTCTCTGGGCCGTGGACCATTTTGGTTTACACTCCAGGGTCAGGGCATGTACTGGATCCCAGTCAGGGGAGACAAATGCTGGAAAACATGCCGGTCAGTATTCTTTTGTTCTACAATATTGTATTTATGACATGCAATCTGTACATGTATTGTCAGGCTTGTTTCTCCCACATATCTTTTGCCACATTATTTACAAATCACCATATACACACATTTTTGAAAGAAATATTCCCCTGTCTGGCGCTTTTAAACCCCTCTTATTCGCGCAAGTCGTCCAGCAATCCTTGTCGTTCGAAATAATTCCAAAAATGGCCCTGGAGTGCCCTCTGCTGGATAAAGCCGAGAACAGCACTTTGGTGGCTTGTTTAAAATCCTCTGTCTGTGTGTATATTCTGTGGAACCGTGATAATTGTCATTTGAAATAAACTTTTGTGTCCAATTGGTTGTGTAGAGTGAATATGGGTCCGTTGAATGTGGTTGTGTCCAAGAAATTAACCAAATTGTGATGACCTACGGATTTACATTTTATACAGCGATTATGCTTGTTAAGATGTACAAAAACATTACAAATTCCTCCTCCTCAAATATAAATAAATAAATAAATCAAGTTTTTAATTGCTTGGATGTCGTCTTGTGTATCAGTCTTAGTATAAAGGCTGTCCACATCAATTGTGAATAGAAAAGAGCGGACCTTGTGTGTAAAGTCCGGATCCTGGCATTGGACTCTGTTCTGCGCTGGTGTGTTTGGATTGTTGTTTGACTTACGGATGGGCTGCTGATACCGCCACGGTCGGTAGTTATTCCAGCCATTATTGCGGATGATGTACGGGCGCTGGTTAGATGATGAGCCGGCGGTCACACGCGGGCGTCCTCCGTCATACCAGCCGGTGCGCATCTGGCCGCGCGGCGCTGCTACAAAAGTCTTGGGGGACTGTTGGATGACCACGGCTGGACTGCTGGTCAGCTCTGGTCAATTGTGAATGTTTGTGAAAGACAACATTGTTTATTTTGACCACCGTATGTAGTTACTGTGAAAAATGTAACAAGTGTTCATCTTGTCTCATTTTGTGCTTGTCTCGCTCATATAGCGTCATTTTGCCAGGAAAATCAAAGGAAAGTCAATATTTAAGATTCATTTCTTTTTCTGTGTCAAACTGTCTTAGAATGACAATCCCACTTTAGAAACATCAATTGTGCATGTTTTTGAAGGACAACATGATTTATTTTGACTTGGTGTTGAGTTACTGTGAAAAATGCAACACGTCTCATTTTGTGCTTGTCTCGCTCGTACAGTTTGAGATTGACAGTGAAATCAGATGAATGTCACTATTTAAAACTCAGCTGTTGTTATGTGTCAAACTGTCTTCGAATGACAATTCCCCTCCCCACCCTCTGCTCTCCTCCTCGACACTTTCATTAAGGCCGTGTGGATATGCTGTTCCTGATTAATTAACCCAATCTCTCTCAGCTCTTCTTCTCTGGGCCGTGGACCATTTTGGTTTACACTCCAGGGTCAGGGCATGTACTGGATCCCAGTCAGGGGAGACAAATGCTGGAAAACATGCCGGTCAGTATTCTTTTGTTCTACAATATTGTATTTATGACATGCAATCTGTACATGTATTGTCAGGCTTGTTTCTCCCACATATCTTTTGCCACATTATTTACAAATCACCATATACACACATTTTTGAAAGAAATATTCCCCTGTCTGGCGCTTTTAAACCCCTCTTATTCGCGCAAGTCGTCCAGCAATCCTTGTCGTTCGAAATAATTCCAAAAATGGCCCTGGAGTGCCCTCTGCTGGATAAAGCCGAGAACAGCACTTTGGTGGCTTGTTTAAAATCCTCTGTCTGTGTGTATATTCTGTGGAACCGTGATAATTGTCATTTGAAATAAACTTTTGTGTCCAATTGGTTGTGTAGAGTGAATATGGGTCCGTTGAATGTGGTTGTGTCCAAGAAATTAACCAAATTGTGATGACCTACGGATTTACATTTTATACAGCGATTATGCTTGTTAAGATGTACAAAAACATTACAAATTCCTCCTCCTCAAATATAAATAAATAAATAAATCAAGTTTTTAATTGCTTGGATGTCGTCTTGTGTATCAGTCTTAGTATAAAGGCTGTCCACATCAATTGTGAATAGAAAAGAGCGGACCTTGTGTGTAAAGTCCGGATCCTGGCATTGGACTCTGTTCTGCGCTGGTGTGTTTGGATTGTTGTTTGACTTACGGATGGGCTGCTGATACCGCCACGGTCGGTAGTTATTCCAGCCATTATTGCGGATGATGTACGGGCGCTGGTTAGATGATGAGCCGGCGGTCACACGCGGGCGTCCTCCGTCATACCAGCCGGTGCGCATCTGGCCGCGCGGCGCTGCTACAAAAGTCTTCGGGGACTGTTGGATAACCACGGCGGGACTGCTGGTCAGCTCTGGTCAATTGTGAATGTTTGTGAAAGACAACATTGTTTATTTTGACCACCGTATGTAGTTACTGTGAAAAATGTAACAAGTGTTCATCTTGTCTCATTTTGTGCTTGTCTCGCTCATATAGCGTCATTTTGCCAGGAAAATCAAAGGAAAGTCAATATTTAAGATTCATTTCTTTTTCTGTGTCAAACTGTCTTAGAATGACAATCCCACTTTAGAAACATCAATTGTGCATGTTTTTGAAGGACAACATGATTTATTTTGACTTGGTGTTGAGTTACTGTGAAAAATGCAACACGTCTCATTTTGTGCTTGTCTCGCTCGTACAGTTTGAGATTGACAGTGAAATCAGATGAATGTCACTATTTAAAACTCAGCTGTTGTTATGTGTCAAACTGTCTTCGAATGACAATTCCCCTCCCCACCCTCTGCTCTCCTCCTCGACACTTTCATTAAGGCCGTGTGGATATGCTGTTCCTGATTAATTAACCCAATCTCTCTCAGCTCTTCTTCTCTGGGCCGTGGACCATTTTGGTTTACACTCCAGGGTCAGGGCATGTACTGGATCCCAGTCAGGGGAGACAAATGCTGGAAAACATGCCGGTCAGTATTCTTTTGTTCTACAATATTGTATTTATGACATGCAATCTGTACATGTATTGTCAGGCTTGTTTCTCCCACATATCTTTTGCCACATTATTTACAAATCACCATATACACACATTTTTGAAAGAAATATTCCCCTGTCTGGCGCTTTTAAACCCCTCTTATTCGCGCAAGTCGTCCAGCAATCCTTGTCGTTCGAAATAATTCCAAAAATGGCCCTGGAGTGCCCTCTGCTGGATAAAGCCGAGAACAGCACTTTGGTGGCTTGTTTAAAATCCTCTGTCTGTGTGTATATTCTGTGGAACCGTGATAATTGTCATTTGAAATAAACTTTTGTGTCCAATTGGTTGTGTAGAGTGAATATGGGTCCGTTGAATGTGGTTGTGTCCAAGAAATTAACCAAATTGTGATGACCTACGGATTTACATTTTATACAGCGATTATGCTTGTTAAGATGTACAAAAACATTACAAATTCCTCCTCCTCAAATATAAATAAATAAATAAATCAAGTTTTTAATTGCTTGGATGTCGTCTTGTGTATCAGTCTTAGTATAAAGGCTGTCCACATCAATTGTGAATAGAAAAGAGCGGACCTTGTGTGTAAAGTCCGGATCCTGGCATTGGACTCTGTTCTGCGCTGGTGTGTTTGGATTGTTGTTTGACTTACGGATGGGCTGCTGATACCGCCACGGTCGGTAGTTATTCCAGCCATTATTGCGGATGATGTACGGGCGCTGGTTAGATGATGAGCCGGCGGTCACACGCGGGCGTCCTCCGTCATACCAGCCGGTGCGCATCTGGCCGCGCGGCGCTGCTACAAAAGTCTTCGGGGACTGTTGGATGACCACGGCTGGACTGCTGGTCAGCTCTGGTCAATTGTGAATGTTTGTGAAAGACAACATTGTTTATTTTGACCACCGTATGTAGTTACTGTGAAAAATGTAACAAGTGTTCATCTTGTCTCATTTTGTGCTTGTCTCGCTCATATAGCGTCATTTTGCCAGGAAAATCAAAGGAAAGTCAATATTTAAGATTCATTTCTTTTTCTGTGTCAAACTGTCTTAGAATGACAATCCCACTTTAGAAACATCAATTGTGCATGTTTTTGAAGGACAACATGATTTATTTTGACTTGGTGTTGAGTTACTGTGAAAAATGCAACACGTCTCATTTTGTGCTTGTCTCGCTCGTACAGTTTGAGATTGACAGTGAAATCAGATGAATGTCACTATTTAAAACTCAGCTGTTGTTATGTGTCAAACTGTCTTCGAATGACAATTCCCCTCCCCACCCTCTGCTCTCCTCCTCGACACTTCCATTAAGGCCGTGTGGATATGCTGTTCCTGATTAATTAACCCAATCTCTCTCAGCTCTTCTTCTCTGGGCCGTGGACCATTTTGGTTTACACTCCAGGGTCAGGGCATGTACTGGATCCCAGTCAGGGGAGACAAATGCTGGAAAACATGCCGGTCAGTATTCTTTTGTTCTACAATATTGTATTTATGACATGCAATCTGTACATGTATTGTCAGGCTTGTTTCTCCCACATATCTTTTGCCACATTATTTACAAATCACCATATACACACATTTTTGAAAGAAATATTCCCCTGTCTGGCGCTTTTAAACCCCTCTTATTCGCGCAAGTCGTCCAGCAATCCTTGTCGTTCGAAATAATTCCAAAAATGGCCCTGGAGTGCCCTCTGCTGGATAAAGCCGAGAACAGCACTTTGGTGGCTTGTTTAAAATCCTCTGTCTGTGTGTATATTCTGTGGAACCGTGATAATTGTCATTTGAAATAAACTTTTGTGTCCAATTGGTTGTGTAGAGTGAATATGGGTCCGTTGAATGTGGTTGTGTCCAAGAAATTAACCAAATTGTGATGACCTACGGATTTACATTTTATACAGCGATTATGCTTGTTAAGATGTACAAAAACATTACAAATTCCTCCTCCTCAAATATAAATAAATAAATAAATCAAGTTTTTAATTGTTTGGATGTCGTCTTGTGTATCAGTCTTAGTATAAAGGCTGTCCACATCAATTGTGAATAGAAAAGAGCGGACCTTGTGTGTAAAGTCCGGATCCTGGCATTGGACTCTGTTCTGCGCTGGTGTGTTTGGATTGTTGTTTGACTTACGGATGGGCTGCTGATACCGCCACGGTCGGTAGTTATTCCAGCCATTATTGCGGATGATGTACGGGCGCTGGTTAGATGATGAGCCGGCGGTCACACGCGGGCGTCCTCCGTCATACCAGCCGGTGCGCATCTGGCCGCGCGGCGCTGCTACAAAAGTCTTCGGGGACTGTTGGATGACCACGGCTGGACTGCTGGTCAGCTCTGGTCAATTGTGAATGTTTGTGAAAGACAACATTGTTTATTTTGACCACCGTATGTAGTTACTGTGAAAAATGTAACAAGTGTTCATCTTGTCTCATTTTGTGCTTGTCTCGCTCATATAGCGTCATTTTGCCAGGAAAATCAAAGGAAAGTCAATATTTAAGATTCATTTCTTTTTCTGTGTCAAACTGTCTTAGAATGACAATCCCACTTTAGAAACATCAATTGTGCATGTTTTTGAAGGACAACATGATTTATTTTGACTTGGTGTTGAGTTACTGTGAAAAATGCAACACGTCTCATTTTGTGCTTGTCTCGCTCGTACAGTTTGAGATTGACAGTGAAATCAGATGAATGTCACTATTTAAAACTCAGCTGTTGTTATATGTCAAACTGTCTTCGAATGACAATTCCCCTCCCCACCCTCTGCTCTCCTCCTCGACACTTTCATTAAGGCCGTGTGGATATGCTGTTCCTGATTAATTAACCCAATCTCTCTCAGCTCTTCTTCTCTGGGCCGTGGACCATTTTGGTTTACACTCCAGGGTCAGGGCATGTACTGGATCCCAGTCAGGGGAGACAAATGCTGGAAAACATGCCGGTCAGTATTCTTTTGTTCTACAATATTGTATTTATGACATGCAATCTGTACATGTATTGTCAGGCTTGTTTCTCCCACATATCTTTTGCCACATTATTTACAAATCACCATATACACACATTTTTGAAAGAAATATTCCCCTGTCTGGCGGTTTTAAACCCCTCTTATTCGCGCAAGTCGTCCAGCAATCCTTGTCGTTCGAAATAATTCCAAAAATGGCCCTGGAGTGCCCTCTGCTGGATAAAGCCGAGAACAGCACTTTGGTGGCTTGTTTAAAATCCTCTGTCTGTGTGTATATTCTGTGGAACCGTGATAATTGTCATTTGAAATAAACTTTTGTGTCCAATTGGTTGTGTAGAGTGAATATGGGTCCGTTGAATGTGGTTGTGTCCAAGAAATTAACCAAATTGTGATGACCTACGGATTTACATTTTATACAGCGATTATGCTTGTTAAGATGTACAAAAACATTACAAATTCCTCCTCCTCAAATATAAATAAATAAATAAATCAAGTTTTTAATTGCTTGGATGTCGTCTTGTGTATCAGTCTTAGTATAAAGGCTGTCCACATCAATTGTGAATAGAAAAGAGCGGACCTTGTGTGTAAAGTCCGGATCCTGGCATTGGACTCTGTTCTGCGCTGGTGTGTTTGGATTGTTGTTTGACTTACGGATGGGCTGCTGATACCGCCACGGTCGGTAGTTATTCCAGCCATTATTGCGGATGATGTACGGGCGCTGGTTAGATGATGAGCCGGCGGTCACACGCGGGCGTCCTCCGTCATACCAGCCGGTGCGCATCTGGCCGCGCGGCGCTGCTACAAAAGTCTTCGGGGACTGTTGGATGACCACGGCTGGACTGCTGGTTAGCTCTGGTCAATTGTGAATGTTTGTGAAAGACAACATTGTTTATTTTGACCACCGTATGTAGTTACTGTGAAAAATGTAACAAGTGTTCATCTTGTCTCATTTTGTGCTTGTCTCGCTCATATAGCGTCATTTTGCCAGGAAAATCAAAGGAAAGTCAATATTTAAGATTCATTTCTTTTTCTGTGTCAAACTGTCTTAGAATGACAATCCCACTTTAGAAACATCAATTGTGCATGTTTTTGAAGGACAACGTGATTTATTTTGACTTGGTTACTGTGAAAAATGCAACACGTCTCATTTTGTGCTTGTCTCGCTCGTACAGTTTGAGATTGACAGTGAAATCAGATGAATGTCACTATTTAAAACTCAGCTGTTGTTATGTGTGAAACTGTCTTCGAATGACAATTCCCCTCCCCAGGGCCGTGGACCATTTTGGTTTACACTCCAGGGTCAGGGCATGTACTGGATCCCAGTCAGGGGAGACAAATGCTGGAAAACATGCCGGTCAGTATTCTTTTGTTCTACAATATTGTATTTATGACATGCAATCTGTACATGTATTGTCAGGCTTGTTTCTCCCACATATCTTTTGCCACATTATTTACAAATCACCATATACACACATTTTTGAAAGAAATATTCCCCTGTCTGGCGCTTTTAAACCCCTCTTATTCGCGCAAGTCGTCTAGCAATCCTTGTCGTTCGAAATGATTCCAAAAATGGCCCTGGAGTGCCCTCTGCTGGATAAAGCCGAGAACAGCACTTTGGTGGCTTGTTTAAAATCCTCTGTCTGTGTGTATATTCTGTGGAACCGTGATAATTGTCATTTGAAATAAACTTTTGTGTCCAATTGGTTGTGTAGAGTGAATATGGGTCCGTTGAATGTGGTTGTGTCCAAGAAATTAACCAAATTGTGATGACCTACGGATTTACATTTTATACAGCGATTATGCTTGTTAAGATGTACAAAAACATTACAAATTCCTCCTCCTCAAATATAAATAGATAAATAAATAAATCAAGTTTTTAATTGCTTGGATGTCGTCTTGTGTATCAATCTTAGTATAAAGGCTGTCCACATCAATTGTGAATAGAAAAGAGCGGACCTTGTGTGTAAAGTCCGGATCCTGGCATTGGACTCTGTTCTGCGCTGGTGTGTTTGGATTGTTGTTTGACTTACGGATGGGCTGCTGATACCGCCACGGTCGGTAGTTATTCCAGCCTTTATTGCGGATGATGTACGGGCGCTGGTTAGATGATGAGCCGGCGGTCACACGCGGGCGTCCTCCGTCATACCAGCCGGTGCGCATCTGGCCGCGCGGCGCTGCTACAAAAGTCTTCGGGGACTGTTGGATGACCACGGCGGGACTGCTGGTCAGCTCTGGTCAATTGTGAATGTTTGTGAAAGACAACATTGTTTATTTTGACCACCGTATGTAGTTACTGTGAAAAATGTAACAAGTGTTCATCTTGTCTCATTTTGTGCTTGTCTCGCTCATATAGCGTCATTTTGCCAGGAAAATCAAAGGAAAGTCAATATTTAAGATTCATTTCTTTTTCTGTGTCAAACTGTCTTAGAATGACAATCCCACTTTAGAAACATCAATTGTGCATGTTTTTGAAGGACAACATGATTTATTTTGACTTGGTGTTGAGTTACTGTGAAAAATGCAACACGTCTCATTTTGTGCTTGTCTCGCTCGTACAGTTTGAGATTGACAGTGAAATCAGATGAATGTCACTATTTAAAACTCAGCTGTTGTTATGTGTGAAACTGTCTTCGAATGACAATTCCCCTCCCCAGGGCCGTGGACCATTTTGGTTTACACTCCAGGGTCAGGGCATGTACTGGATCCCAGTCAGGGGAGACAAATGCTGGAAAACATGCCGGTCAGTATTCTTTTGTTCTACAATATTGTATTTATGACATGCAATCTGTACATGTATTGTCAGGCTTGTTTCTCCCACATATCTTTTGCCACATTATTTACAAATCACCATATACACACATTTTTGAAAGAAATATTCCCCTGTCTGGCGCTTTTAAACCCCTCTTATTCGCGCAAGTCGTCTAGCAATCCTTGTCGTTCGAAATGATTCCAAAAATGGCCCTGGAGTGCCCTCTGCTGGATAAAGCTGAGAACAGCACTTTGGTGGCTTGTTTAAAATCCTCTGTCTGTGTGTATATTCTGTGGAACCGTGATAATTGTCATTTGAAATAAACTTTTGTGTCCAATTGGTTGTGTAGAGTGAATATGGGTCCGTTGAATGTGGTTGTGTCCAAGAAATTAACCAAATTGTGATGACCTACGGATTTACATTTTATACAGCGATTATGCTTGTTAAGATGTACAAAAACATTACAAATTCCTCCTCCTCAAATATAAATAGATAAATAAATAAATCAAGATTTTAATTGCTTGGATGTCGTCTTGTGTATCAATCTTAGTATAAAGGCTGTCCACATCAATTGTGAATAGAAAAGAGCGGACCTTGTGTGTAAAGTCCGGATCCTGGCATTGGACTCTGTTCTGCGCTGGTGTGTTTGGATTGTTGTTTGACTTACGGATGGGCTGCTGATACCGCCACGGTCGGTAGTTATTCCAGCCTTTATTGCGGATGATGTACGGGCGCTGGTTAGATGATGAGCCGGCGGTCACACGCGGGCGTCCTCCGTCATACCAGCCGGTGCGCATCTGGCCGCGCGGCGCTGCTACAAAAGTCTTCGGGGACTGTTGGATAACCACGGCGGGACTGCTGGTCAGCTCTGGTCAATTGTGAATGTTTGTGAAAGACAACATTGTTTATTTTGACCACCGTATGTAGTTACTGTGAAAAATGTAACAAGTGTTCATCTTGTCTCATTTTGTGCTTGTCTCGCTCATATAGCGTCATTTTGCCAGGAAAATCAAAGGAAAGTCAATATTTAAGATTCATTTCTTTTTCTGTGTCAAACTGTCTTAGAATGACAATCCCACTTTAGAAACATCAATTGTGCATGTTTTTGAAGGACAACATGATTTATTTTGACTTGGTGTTGAGTTACTGTGAAAAATGCAACACGTCTCATTTTGTGCTTGTCTCGCTCGTACAGTTTGAGATTGACAGTGAAATCAGATGAATGTCACTATTTAAAACTCAGCTGTTGTTATGTGTGAAACTGTCTTCGAATGACAATTCCCCTCCCCAGGGCCGTGGACCATTTTGGTTTACACTCCAGGGTCAGGGCATGTACTGGATCCCAGTCAGGGGAGACAAATGCTGGAAAACATGCCGGTCAGTATTCTTTTGTTCTACAATATTGTATTTATGACATGCAATCTGTACATGTATTGTCAGGCTTGTTTCTCCCACATATCTTTTGCCACATTATTTACAAATCACCATATACACACATTTTTGAAAGAAATATTCCCCTGTCTGGCGCTTTTAAACCCCTCTTATTCGCGCAAGTCGTCTAGCAATCCTTGTCGTTCGAAATGATTCCAAAAATGGCCCTGGAGTGCCCTCTGCTGGATAAAGCTGAGAACAGCACTTTGGTGGCTTGTTTAAAATCCTCTGTCTGTGTGTATATTCTGTGGAACCGTGATAATTGTCATTTGAAATAAACTTTTGTGTCCAATTGGTTGTGTAGAGTGAATATGGGTCCGTTGAATGTGGTTGTGTCCAAGAAATTAACCAAATTGTGATGACCTACGGATTTACATTTTATACAGCGATTATGCTTGTTAAGATGTACAAAAACATTACAAATTCCTCCTCCTCAAATATAAATAGATAAATAAATAAATCAAGTTTTTAATTGCTTGGATGTCGTCTTGTGTATCAATCTTAGTATAAAGGCTGTCCACATCAATTGTGAATAGAAAAGAGCGGACCTTGTGTGTAAAGTCCGGATCCTGGCATTGGACTCTGTTCTGCGCTGGTGTGTTTGGATTGTTGTTTGACTTACGGATGGGCTGCTGATACCGCCACGGTCGGTAGTTATTCCAGCCTTTATTGCGGATGATGTACGGGCGCTGGTTAGATGATGAGCCGGCGGTCACACGCGGGCGTCCTCCGTCATACCAGCCGGTGCGCATCTGGCCGCGCGGCGCTGCTACAAAAGTCTTCGGGGACTGTTGGATAACCACGGCGGGACTGCTGGTCAGCTCTGGTCAATTGTGAATGTTTGTGAAAGACAACATTGTTTATTTTGACCACCGTATGTAGTTACTGTGAAAAATGTAACAAGTGTTCATCTTGTCTCATTTTGTGCTTGTCTCGCTCATATAGCGTCATTTTGCCAGGAAAATCAAAGGAAAGTCAATATTTAAGATTCATTTCTTTTTCTGTGTCAAACTGTCTTAGAATGACAATCCCACTTTAGAAACATCAATTGTGCATGTTTTTGAAGGACAACATGATTTATTTTGACTTGGTGTTGAGTTACTGTGAAAAATGCAACACGTCTCATTTTGTGCTTGTCTCGCTCGTACAGTTTGAGATTGACAGTGAAATCAGATGAATGTCACTATTTAAAACTCAGCTGTTGTTATGTGTGAAACTGTCTTCGAATGACAATTCCCCTCCCCAGGGCCGTGGACCATTTTGGTTTACACTCCAGGGTCAGGGCATGTACTGGATCCCAGTCAGGGGAGACAAATGCTGGAAAACATGCCGGTCAGTATTCTTTTGTTCTACAATATTGTATTTATGACATGCAATCTGTACATGTATTGTCAGGCTTGTTTCTCCCACATATCTTTTGCCACATTATTTACAAATCACCATATACACACATTTTTGAAAGAAATATTCCCCTGTCTGGCGCTTTTAAACCCCTCTTATTCGCGCAAGTCGTCTAGCAATCCTTGTCGTTCGAAATGATTCCAAAAATGGCCCTGGAGTGCCCTCTGCTGGATAAAGCTGAGAACAGCACTTTGGTGGCTTGTTTAAAATCCTCTGTCTGTGTGTATATTCTGTGGAACCGTGATAATTGTCATTTGAAATAAACTTTTGTGTCCAATTGGTTGTGTAGAGTGAATATGGGTCCGTTGAATGTGGTTGTGTCCAAGAAATTAACCAAATTGTGATGACCTACGGATTTACATTTTATACAGCGATTATGCTTGTTAAGATGTACAAAAACATTACAAATTCCTCCTCCTCAAATATAAATAGATAAATAAATAAATCAAGTTTTTAATTGCTTGGATGTCGTCTTGTGTATCAATCTTAGTATAAAGGCTGTCCACATCAATTGTGAATAGAAAAGAGCGGACCTTGTGTGTAAAGTCCGGATCCTGGCATTGGACTCTGTTCTGCGCTGGTGTGTTTGGATTGTTGTTTGACTTACGGATGGGCTGCTGATACCGCCACGGTCGGTAGTTATTCCAGCCTTTATTGCGGATGATGTACGGGCGCTGGTTAGATGATGAGCCGGCGGTCACACGCGGGCGTCCTCCGTCATACCAGCCGGTGCGCATCTGGCCGCGCGGCGCTGCTACAAAAGTCTTCGGGGACTGTTGGATAACCACGGCGGGACTGCTGGTCAGCTCTGGTCAATTGTGAATGTTTGTGAAAGACAACATTGTTTATTTTGACCACCGTATGTAGTTACTGTGAAAAATGTAACAAGTGTTCATCTTGTCTCATTTTGTGCTTGTCTCGCTCATATAGCGTCATTTTGCCAGGAAAATCAAAGGAAAGTCAATATTTAAGATTCATTTCTTTTTCTGTGTCAAACTGTCTTAGAATGACAATCCCACTTTAGAAACATCAATTGTGCATGTTTTTGAAGGACAACATGATTTATTTTGACTTGGTGTTGAGTTACTGTGAAAAATGCAACACGTCTCATTTTGTGCTTGTCTCGCTCGTACAGTTTGAGATTGACAGTGAAATCAGATGAATGTCACTATTTAAAACTCAGCTGTTGTTATGTGTGAAACTGTCTTCGAATGACAATTCCCCTCCCCAGGGCCGTGGACCATTTTGGTTTACACTCCAGGGTCAGGGCATGTACTGGATCCCAGTCAGGGGAGACAAATGCTGGAAAACATGCCGGTCAGTATTCTTTTGTTCTACAATATTGCATTTATGACATGCAATCTGTACATGTATTGTCAGGCTTGTTTCTCCCACATATCTTTTGCCACATTATTTACAAATCACCATATACACACATTTTTGAAAGAAATATTCCCCTGTCTGGCGCTTTTAAACCCCTCTTATTCGCGCAAGTCGTCTAGCAATCCTTGTCGTTCGAAATGATTCCAAAAATGGCCCTGGAGTGCCCTCTGCTGGATAAAGCTGAGAACAGCACTTTGGTGGCTTGTTTAAAATCCTCTGTCTGTGTGTATATTCTGTGGAACCGTGATAATTGTCATTTGAAATAAACTTTTGTGTCCAATTGGTTGTGTAGAGTGAATATGGGTCCGTTGAATGTGGTTGTGTCCAAGAAATTAACCAAATTGTGATGACTTATGGATTTACATTTTATACAGCGATTATGCTTGTTAAGATGTACAAAAACATTACAAATTCCTCCTCCTCAAATATAAATAAATAAATCAAGTTTTTAATTGCTTGGATGTCGTCTTGTGTATCAATCTTAGTATAAAGGCTGTCCACATCAATTGTGAATAGAAAAGAGCGGACCTTGTGTGTAAAGTCCGGATCCTGGCATTGGACTCTGTTCTGCGCTGGTGTGTTTGGATTGTTGTTTGACTTACGGATGGGCTGCTGATACCGCCACGGTCGGTAGTTATTCCAGCCTTTATTGCGGATGATGTACGGGCGCTGGTTAGATGATGAGCCGGCGGTCACACGCGGGCGTCCTCCGTCATACCAGCCGGTGCGCATCTGGCCGCGCGGCGCTGCTACAAAAGTCTTCGGGGACTGTTGGATAACCACGGCGGGACTGCTGGTCAGCTCTGGTCAATTGTGAATGTTTGTGAAAGACAACATTGTTTATTTTGACCACCGTATGTAGTTACTGTGAAAAATGTAACAAGTGTTCATCTTGTCTCATTTTGTGCTTGTCTCGCTCATATAGCGTCATTTTGCCAGGAAAATCAAAGGAAAGTCAATATTTAAGATTCATTTCTTTTTCTGTGTCAAACTGTCTTAGAATGACAATCCCACTTTAGAAACATCAATTGTGCATGTTTTTGAAGGACAACATGATTTATTTTGACTTGGTGTTGAGTTACTGTGAAAAATGCAACACGTCTCATTTTGTGCTTGTCTCGCTCGTACAGTTTGAGATTGACAGTGAAATCAGATGAATGTCACTATTTAAAACTCAGCTGTTGTTATGTGTGAAACTGTCTTCGAATGACAATTCCCCTCCCCAGGGCCGTGGACCATTTTGGTTTACACTCCAGGGTCAGGGCATGTACTGGATCCCAGTCAGGGGAGACAAATGCTGGAAAACATGCCGGTCAGTATTCTTTTGTTCTACAATATTGTATTTATGACATGCAATCTGTACATGTATTGTCAGGCTTGTTTCTCCCACATATCTTTTGCCACATTATTTACAAATCACCATATACACACATTTTTGAAAGAAATATTCCCCTGTCTGGCGCTTTTAAACCCCTCTTATTCGCGCAAGTCGTCTAGCAATCCTTGTCGTTCGAAATGATTCCAAAAATGGCCCTGGAGTGCCCTCTGCTGGATAAAGCCGAGAACAGCACTTTGGTGGCTTGTTTAAAATCCTCTGTCTGTGTGTATATTCTGTGGAACCGTGATAATTGTCATTTGAAATAAACTTTTGTGTCCAATTGGTTGTGTAGAGTGAATATGGGTCCGTTGAATGTGGTTGTGTCCAAGAAATTAACCAAATTGTGATGACCTACGGATTTACATTTTATACAGCGATTATGCTTGTTAAGATGTACAAAAACATTACAAATTCCTCCTCCTCAAATATAAATAGATAAATAAATAAATCAAGTTTTTAATTGCTTGGATGTCGTCTTGTGTATCAATCTTAGTATAAAGGCTGTCCACATCAATTGTGAATAGAAAAGAGCGGACCTTGTGTGTAAAGTCCGGATCCTGGCATTGGACTCTGTTCTGCGCTGGTGTGTTTGGATTGTTGTTTGACTTACGGATGGGCTGCTGATACCGCCACGGTCGGTAGTTATTCCAGCCTTTATTGCGGATGATGTACGGGCGCTGGTTAGATGATGAGCCGGCGGTCACACGCGGGCGTCCTCCGTCATACCAGCCGGTGCGCATCTGGCCGCGCGGCGCTGCTACAAAAGTCTTCGGGGACTGTTGGATGACCACGGCGGGACTGCTGGTCAGCTCTGGTCAATTGTGAATGTTTGTGAAAGACAACATTGTTTATTTTGACCACCGTATGTAGTTACTGTGAAAAATGTAACAAGTGTTCATCTTGTCTCATTTTGTGCTTGTCTCGCTCATATAGCGTCATTTTGCCAGGAAAATCAAAGGAAAGTCAATATTTAAGATTCATTTCTTTTTCTGTGTCAAACTGTCTTAGAATGACAATCCCACTTTAGAAACATCAATTGTGCATGTTTTTGAAGGACAACATGATTTATTTTGACTTGGTGTTGAGTTACTGTGAAAAATGCAACACGTCTCATTTTGTGCTTGTCTCGCTCGTACAGTTTGAGATTGACAGTGAAATCAGATGAATGTCACTATTTAAAACTCAGCTGTTGTTATGTGTCAAACTGTCTTCGAATGACAATTCCCTTCCCCAGGGCCGTGGACCATTTTGGTTTACACTCCAGGGTCAGGGCATGTACTGGATCCCAGTCAGGGGAGACAAATGCTGGAAAACATGCCGGTCAGTATTCTTTTGTTCTACAATATTGTATTTATGACATGCAATCTGTACATGTATTGTCAGGCTTGTTTCTCCCACATATCTTTTGCCACATTATTTACAAATCACCATATACACACATTTTTGAAAGAAATATTCCCCTGTCTGGCGGTTTTAAACCCCTCTTATTCGCGCAAGTCGTCCAGCAATCCGTGTCGTTCGAAATAATTCCAAAAATGGCCCTGGAGTGCCCTCTGCTGGATAAAGCCGAGAACAGCACTTTGGTAGCTTGTTTAAAATCCTCTGTCTGTGTGTATATTCTGTGGAACCGTGATAATTGTCATTTGAAATAAACTTTTGTGTCCAATTGGTTGTGTAGAGTGAATATGGGTCCGTTGAATGTGGTTGTGTCCAAGAAATTAACCAAATTGTGATGACCTACGGATTTACATTTTATACAGCGATTATGCTTGTTAAGATGTACAAAAACATTACAAATTCCTCCTCCTCAAATATAAATAAATAAATAAATCAAGTTTTTAATTGCTTGGATGTCGTCTTGTGTATCAGTCTTAGTATAAAGGCTGTCCACATCAATTGTGAATAGAAAAGAGCGGACCTTGTGTGTAAAGTCCGGATCCTGGCATTGGACTCTGTTCTGCGCTGGTGTGTTTGGATTGTTGTTTGACTTACGGATGGGCTGCTGATACCGCCACGGTCGGTAGTTATTCCAGCCATTATTGCGGATGATGTACGGGCGCTGGTTAGATGATGAGCCGGCGGTCACACGCGGGCGTCCTCCGTCATACCAGCCGGTGCGCATCTGGCCGCGCGGCGCTGCTACAAAAGTCTTCGGGGACTGTTGGATAACCACGGCGGGACTGCTGGTCAGCTCTGGTCAATTGTGAATGTTTGTGAAAGACAACATTGTTTATTTTGACCACCGTATGTAGTTACTGTGAAAAATGTAACAAGTGTTCATCTTGTCTCATTTTGTGCTTGTCTCGCTCATATAGCGTCATTTTGCCAGGAAAATCAAAGGAAAGTCAATATTTAAGATTCATTTCTTTTTCTGTGTCAAACTGTCTTAGAATGACAATCCCACTTTAGAAACATCAATTGTGCATGTTTTTGAAGGACAACATGATTTATTTTGACTTGGTGTTGAGTTACTGTGAAAAATGCAACACGTCTCATTTTGTGCTTGTCTCGCTCGTACAGTTTGAGATTGACAGTGAAATCAGATGAATGTCACTATTTAAAACTCAGCTGTTGTTATGTGTGAAACTGTCTTCGAATGACAATTCCCCTCCCCAGGGCCGTGGACCATTTTGGTTTACACTCCAGGGTCAGGGCATGTACTGGATCCCAGTCAGGGGAGACAAATGCTGGAAAACATGCCGGTCAGTATTCTTTTGTTCTACAATATTGTATTTATGACATGCAATCTGTACATGTATTGTCAGGCTTGTTTCTCCCACATATCTTTTGCCACATTATTTACAAATCACCATATACACACATTTTTGAAAGAAATATTCCCCTGTCTGGCGCTTTTAAACCCCTCTTATTCGCGCAAGTCGTCTAGCAATCCTTGTCGTTCGAAATGATTCCAAAAATGGCCCTGGAGTGCCCTCTGCTGGATAAAGCTGAGAACAGCACTTTGGTGGCTTGTTTAAAATCCTCTGTCTGTGTGTATATTCTGTGGAACCGTGATAATTGTCATTTGAAATAAACTTTTGTGTCCAATTGGTTGTGTAGAGTGAATATGGGTCCGTTGAATGTGGTTGTGTCCAAGAAATTAACCAAATTGTGATGACCTACGGATTTACATTTTATACAGCGATTATGCTTGTTAAGATGTACAAAAACATTACAAATTCCTCCTCCTCAAATATAAATAGATAAATAAATAAATCAAGTTTTTAATTGCTTGGATGTCGTCTTGTGTATCAATCTTAGTATAAAGGCTGTCCACATCAATTGTGAATAGAAAAGAGCGGACCTTGTGTGTAAAGTCCGGATCCTGGCATTGGACTCTGTTCTGCGCTGGTGTGTTTGGATTGTTGTTTGACTTACGGATGGGCTGCTGATACCGCCACGGTCGGTAGTTATTCCAGCCTTTATTGCGGATGATGTACGGGCGCTGGTTAGATGATGAGCCGGCGGTCACACGCGGGCGTCCTCCGTCATACCAGCCGGTGCGCATCTGGCCGCGCGGCGCTGCTACAAAAGTCTTCGGGGACTGTTGGATAACCACGGCGGGACTGCTGGTCAGCTCTGGTCAATTGTGAATGTTTGTGAAAGACAACATTGTTTATTTTGACCACCGTATGTAGTTACTGTGAAAAATGTAACAAGTGTTCATCTTGTCTCATTTTGTGCTTGTCTCGCTCATATAGCGTCATTTTGCCAGGAAAATCAAAGGAAAGTCAATATTTAAGATTCATTTCTTTTTCTGTGTCAAACTGTCTTAGAATGACAATCCCACTTTAGAAACATCAATTGTGCATGTTTTTGAAGGACAACATGATTTATTTTGACTTGGTGTTGAGTTACTGTGAAAAATGCAACACGTCTCATTTTGTGCTTGTCTCGCTCGTACAGTTTGAGATTGACAGTGAAATCAGATGAATGTCACTATTTAAAACTCAGCTGTTGTTATGTGTGAAACTGTCTTCGAATGACAATTCCCCTCCCCAGGGCCGTGGACCATTTTGGTTTACACTCCAGGGTCAGGGCATGTACTGGATCCCAGTCAGGGGAGACAAATGCTGGAAAACATGCCGGTCAGTATTCTTTTGTTCTACAATATTGTATTTATGACATGCAATCTGTACATGTATTGTCAGGCTTGTTTCTCCCACATATCTTTTGCCACATTATTTACAAATCACCATATACACACATTTTTGAAAGAAATATTCCCCTGTCTGGCGCTTTTAAACCCCTCTTATTCGCGCAAGTCGTCTAGCAATCCTTGTCGTTCGAAATGATTCCAAAAATGGCCCTGGAGTGCCCTCTGCTGGATAAAGCTGAGAACAGCACTTTGGTGGCTTGTTTAAAATCCTCTGTCTGTGTGTATATTCTGTGGAACCGTGATAATTGTCATTTGAAATAAACTTTTGTGTCCAATTGGTTGTGTAGAGTGAATATGGGTCCGTTGAATGTGGTTGTGTCCAAGAAATTAACCAAATTGTGATGACCTACGGATTTACATTTTATACAGCGATTATGCTTGTTAAGATGTACAAAAACATTACAAATTCCTCCTCCTCAAATATAAATAGATAAATAAATAAATCAAGTTTTTAATTGCTTGGATGTCGTCTTGTGTATCAATCTTAGTATAAAGGCTGTCCACATCAATTGTGAATAGAAAAGAGCGGACCTTGTGTGTAAAGTCCGGATCCTGGCATTGGACTCTGTTCTGCGCTGGTGTGTTTGGATTGTTGTTTGACTTACGGATGGGCTGCTGATACCGCCACGGTCGGTAGTTATTCCAGCCTTTATTGCGGATGATGTACGGGCGCTGGTTAGATGATGAGCCGGCGGTCACACGCGGGCGTCCTCCGTCATACCAGCCGGTGCGCATCTGGCCGCGCGGCGCTGCTACAAAAGTCTTCGGGGACTGTTGGATAACCACGGCGGGACTGCTGGTCAGCTCTGGTCAATTGTGAATGTTTGTGAAAGACAACATTGTTTATTTTGACCACCGTATGTAGTTACTGTGAAAAATGTAACAAGTGTTCATCTTGTCTCATTTTGTGCTTGTCTCGCTCATATAGCGTCATTTTGCCAGGAAAATCAAAGGAAAGTCAATATTTAAGATTCATTTCTTTTTCTGTGTCAAACTGTCTTAGAATGACAATCCCACTTTAGAAACATCAATTGTGCATGTTTTTGAAGGACAACATGATTTATTTTGACTTGGTGTTGAGTTACTGTGAAAAATGCAACACGTCTCATTTTGTGCTTGTCTCGCTCGTACAGTTTGAGATTGACAGTGAAATCAGATGAATGTCACTATTTAAAACTCAGCTGTTGTTATGTGTGAAACTGTCTTCGAATGACAATTCCCCTCCCCAGGGCCGTGGACCATTTTGGTTTACACTCCAGGGTCAGGGCATGTACTGGATCCCAGTCAGGGGAGACAAATGCTGGAAAACATGCCGGTCAGTATTCTTTTGTTCTACAATATTGTATTTATGACATGCAATCTGTACATGTATTGTCAGGCTTGTTTCTCCCACATATCTTTTGCCACATTATTTACAAATCACCATATACACACATTTTTGAAAGAAATATTCCCCTGTCTGGCGCTTTTAAACCCCTCTTATTCGCGCAAGTCGTCTAGCAATCCTTGTCGTTCGAAATGATTCCAAAAATGGCCCTGGAGTGCCCTCTGCTGGATAAAGCTGAGAACAGCACTTTGGTGGCTTGTTTAAAATCCTCTGTCTGTGTGTATATTCTGTGGAACCGTGATAATTGTCATTTGAAATAAACTTTTGTGTCCAATTGGTTGTGTAGAGTGAATATGGGTCCGTTGAATGTGGTTGTGTCCAAGAAATTAACCAAATTGTGATGACCTACGGATTTACATTTTATACAGCGATTATGCTTGTTAAGATGTACAAAAACATTACAAATTCCTCCTCCTCAAATATAAATAGATAAATAAATAAATCAAGTTTTTAATTGCTTGGATGTCGTCTTGTGTATCAATCTTAGTATAAAGGCTGTCCACATCAATTGTGAATAGAAAAGAGCGGACCTTGTGTGTAAAGTCCGGATCCTGGCATTGGACTCTGTTCTGCGCTGGTGTGTTTGGATTGTTGTTTGACTTACGGATGGGCTGCTGATACCGCCACGGTCGGTAGTTATTCCAGCCTTTATTGCGGATGATGTACGGGCGCTGGTTAGATGATGAGCCGGCGGTCACACGCGGGCGTCCTCCGTCATACCAGCCGGTGCGCATCTGGCCGCGCGGCGCTGCTACAAAAGTCTTCGGGGACTGTTGGATAACCACGGCGGGACTGCTGGTCAGCTCTGGTCAATTGTGAATGTTTGTGAAAGACAACATTGTTTATTTTGACCACCGTATGTAGTTACTGTGAAAAATGTAACAAGTGTTCATCTTGTCTCATTTTGTGCTTGTCTCGCTCATATAGCGTCATTTTGCCAGGAAAATCAAAGGAAAGTCAATATTTAAGATTCATTTCTTTTTCTGTGTCAAACTGTCTTAGAATGACAATCCCACTTTAGAAACATCAATTGTGCATGTTTTTGAAGGACAACATGATTTATTTTGACTTGGTGTTGAGTTACTGTGAAAAATGCAACACGTCTCATTTTGTGCTTGTCTCGCTCGTACAGTTTGAGATTGACAGTGAAATCAGATGAATGTCACTATTTAAAACTCAGCTGTTGTTATGTGTGAAACTGTCTTCGAATGACAATTCCCCTCCCCAGGGCCGTGGACCATTTTGGTTTACACTCCAGGGTCAGGGCATGTACTGGATCCCAGTCAGGGGAGACAAATGCTGGAAAACATGCCGGTCAGTATTCTTTTGTTCTACAATATTGCATTTATGACATGCAATCTGTACATGTATTGTCAGGCTTGTTTCTCCCACATATCTTTTGCCACATATTTACAAATCACCATATACACACATTTTTGAAAGAAATATTCCCCTGTCTGGCGCTTTTAAACCCCTCTTATTCGCGCAAGTCGTCTAGCAATCCTTGTCGTTCGAAATGATTCCAAAAATGGCCCTGGAGTGCCCTCTGCTGGATAAAGCTGAGAACAGCACTTTGGTGGCTTGTTTAAAATCCTCTGTCTGTGTGTATATTCTGTGGAACCGTGATAATTGTCATTTGAAATAAACTTTTGTGTCCAATTGGTTGTGTAGAGTGAATATGGGTCCGTTGAATGTGGTTGTGTCCAAGAAATTAACCAAATTGTGATGACTTATGGATTTACATTTTATACAGCGATTATGCTTGTTAAGATGTACAAAAACATTACAAATTCCTCCTCCTCAAATATAAATAAATAAATCAAGTTTTTAATTGCTTGGATGTCGTCTTGTGTATCAATCTTAGTATAAAGGCTGTCCACATCAATTGTGAATAGAAAAGAGCGGACCTTGTGTGTAAAGTCCGGATCCTGGCATTGGACTCTGTTCTGCGCTGGTGTGTTTGGATTGTTGTTTGACTTACGGATGGGCTGCTGATACCGCCACGGTCGGTAGTTATTCCAGCCTTTATTGCGGATGATGTACGGGCGCTGGTTAGATGATGAGCCGGCGGTCACACGCGGGCGTCCTCCGTCATACCAGCCGGTGCGCATCTGGCCGCGCGGCGCTGCTACAAAAGTCTTCGGGGACTGTTGGATAACCACGGCGGGACTGCTGGTCAGCTCTGGTCAATTGTGAATGTTTGTGAAAGACAACATTGTTTATTTTGACCACCGTATGTAGTTACTGTGAAAAATGTAACAAGTGTTCATCTTGTCTCATTTTGTGCTTGTCTCGCTCATATAGCGTCATTTTGCCAGGAAAATCAAAGGAAAGTCAATATTTAAGATTCATTTCTTTTTCTGTGTCAAACTGTCTTAGAATGACAATCCCACTTTAGAAACATCAATTGTGCATGTTTTTGAAGGACAACATGATTTATTTTGACTTGGTGTTGAGTTACTGTGAAAAATGCAACACGTCTCATTTTGTGCTTGTCTCGCTCGTACAGTTTGAGATTGACAGTGAAATCAGATGAATGTCACTATTTAAAACTCAGCTGTTGTTATGTGTGAAACTGTCTTCGAATGACAATTCCCCTCCCCAGGGCCGTGGACCATTTTGGTTTACACTCCAGGGTCAGGGCATGTACTGGATCCCAGTCAGGGGAGACAAATGCTGGAAAACATGCCGGTCAGTATTCTTTTGTTCTACAATATTGTATTTATGACATGCAATCTGTACATGTATTGTCAGGCTTGTTTCTCCCACATATCTTTTGCCACATTATTTACAAATCACCATATACACACATTTTTGAAAGAAATATTCCCCTGTCTGGCGCTTTTAAACCCCTCTTATTCGCGCAAGTCGTCTAGCAATCCTTGTCGTTCGAAATGATTCCAAAAATGGCCCTGGAGTGCCCTCTGCTGGATAAAGCCGAGAACAGCACTTTGGTGGCTTGTTTAAAATCCTCTGTCTGTGTGTATATTCTGTGGAACCGTGATAATTGTCATTTGAAATAAACTTTTGTGTCCAATTGGTTGTGTAGAGTGAATATGGGTCCGTTGAATGTGGTTGTGTCCAAGAAATTAACCAAATTGTGATGACCTACGGATTTACATTTTATACAGCGATTATGCTTGTTAAGATGTACAAAAACATTACAAATTCCTCCTCCTCAAATATAAATAGATAAATAAATAAATCAAGTTTTTAATTGCTTGGATGTCGTCTTGTGTATCAATCTTGGTATAAAGGCTGTCCACATCAATTGTGAATAGAAAAGAGCGGACCTTGTGTGTAAAGTCCGGATCCTGGCATTGGACTCTGTTCTGCGCTGGTGTGTTTGGATTGTTGTTTGACTTACGGATGGGCTGCTGATACCGCCACGGTCGGTAGTTATTCCAGCCTTTATTGCGGATGATGTACGGGCGCTGGTTAGATGATGAGCCGGCGGTCACACGCGGGCGTCCTCCGTCATACCAGCCGGTGCGCATCTGGCCGCGCGGCGCTGCTACAAAAGTCTTCGGGGACTGTTGGATAACCACGGCGGGACTGCTGGTCAGCTCTGGTCAATTGTGAATGTTTGTGAAAGACAACATTGTTTATTTTGACCACCGTATGTAGTTACTGTGAAAAATGTAACAAGTGTTCATCTTGTCTCATTTTGTGCTTGTCTCGCTCATATAGCGTCATTTTGCCAGGAAAATCAAAGGAAAGTCAATATTTAAGATTCATTTCTTTTTCTGTGTCAAACTGTCTTAGAATGACAATCCCACTTTAGAAACATCAATTGTGCATGTTTTTGAAGGACAACATGATTTATTTTGACTTGGTGTTGAGTTACTGTGAAAAATGCAACACGTCTCATTTTGTGCTTGTCTCGCTCGTACAGTTTGAGATTGACAGTGAAATCAGATGAATGTCACTATTTAAAACTCAGCTGTTGTTATGTGTGAAACTGTCTTCGAATGACAATTCCCCTCCCCAGGGCCGTGGACCATTTTGGTTTACACTCCAGGGTCAGGGCATGTACTGGATCCCAGTCAGGGGAGACAAATGCTGGAAAACATGCCGGTCAGTATTCTTTTGTTCTACAATATTGTATTTATGACATGCAATCTGTACATGTATTGTCAGGCTTGTTTCTCCCACATATCTTTTGCCACATTATTTACAAATCACCATATACACACATTTTTGAAAGAAATATTCCCCTGTCTGGCGCTTTTAAACCCCTCTTATTCGCGCAAGTCGTCTAGCAATCCTTGTCGTTCGAAATGATTCCAAAAATGGCCCTGGAGTGCCCTCTGCTGGATAAAGCCGAGAACAGCACTTTGGTGGCTTGTTTAAAATCCTCTGTCTGTGTGTATATTCTGTGGAACCGTGATAATTGTCATTTGAAATAAACTTTTGTGTCCAATTGGTTGTGTAGAGTGAATATGGGTCCGTTGAATGTGGTTGTGTCCAAGAAATTAACCAAATTGTGATGACCTACGGATTTACATTTTATACAGCGATTATGCTTGTTAAGATGTACAAAAACATTACAAATTCCTCCTCCTCAAATATAAATAGATAAATAAATAAATCAAGTTTTTAATTGCTTGGATGTCGTCTTGTGTATCAATCTTGGTATAAAGGCTGTCCACATCAATTGTGAATAGAAAAGAGCGGACCTTGTGTGTAAAGTCCGGATCCTGGCATTGGACTCTGTTCTGCGCTGGTGTGTTTGGATTGTTGTTTGACTTACGGATGGGCTGCTGATACCGCCACGGTCGGTAGTTATTCCAGCCTTTATTGCGGATGATGTACGGGCGCTGGTTAGATGATGAGCCGGCGGTCACACGCGGGCGTCCTCCGTCATACCAGCCGGTGCGCATCTGGCCGCGCGGCGCTGCTACAAAAGTCTTCGGGGACTGTTGGATAACCACGGCGGGACTGCTGGTCAGCTCTGGTCAATTGTGAATGTTTGTGAAAGACAACATTGTTTATTTTGACCACCGTATGTAGTTACTGTGAAAAATGTAACAAGTGTTCATCTTGTCTCATTTTGTGCTTGTCTCGCTCATATAGCGTCATTTTGCCAGGAAAATCAAAGGAAAGTCAATATTTAAGATTCATTTCTTTTTCTGTGTCAAACTGTCTTAGAATGACAATCCCACTTTAGAAACATCAATTGTGCATGTTTTTGAAGGACAACATGATTTATTTTGACTTGGTGTTGAGTTACTGTGAAAAATGCAACACGTCTCATTTTGTGCTTGTCTCGCTCGTACAGTTTGAGATTGACAGTGAAATCAGATGAATGTCACTATTTAAAACTCAGCTGTTGTTATGTGTCAAACTGTCTTCGAATGACAATTCCCCTCCCCAGGGCCGTGGACCATTTTGGTTTACACTCCAGGGTCAGGGCATGTACTGGATCCCAGTCAGGGGAGACAAATGCTGGAAAACATGCCGGTCAGTATTCTTTTGTTCTACAATATTGTATTTATGACATGCAATCTGTACATGTATTGTCAGGCTTGTTTCTCCCACATATCTTTTGCCACATTATTTACAAATCACCATATACACACATTTTTGAAAGAAATATTCCCCTGTCTGGCGCTTTTAAACCCCTCTTATTCGCGCAAGTCGTCTAGCAATCCTTGTCGTTCGAAATGATTCCAAAAATGGCCCTGGAGTGCCCTCTGCTGGATAAAGCCGAGAACAGCACTTTGGTGGCTTGTTTAAAATCCTCTGTCTGTGTGTATATTCTGTGGAACCGTGATAATTGTCATTTGAAATAAACTTTTGTGTCCAATTGGTTGTGTAGAGTGAATATGGGTCCGTTGAATGTGGTTGTGTCCAAGAAATTAACCAAATTGTGATGACCTACGGATTTACATTTTATACAGCGATTATGCTTGTTAAGATGTACAAAAACATTACAAATTCCTCCTCCTCAAATATAAATAGATAAATAAATAAATCAAGTTTTTAATTGCTTGGATGTCGTCTTGTGTATCAATCTTAGTATAAAGGCTGTCCACATCAATTGTGAATAGAAAAGAGCGGACCTTGTGTGTAAAGTCCGGATCCTGGCATTGGACTCTGTTCTGCGCTGGTGTGTTTGGATTGTTGTTTGACTTACGGATGGGCTGCTGATACCGCCACGGTCGGTAGTTATTCCAGCCTTTATTGCGGATGATGTACGGGCGCTGGTTAGATGATGAGCCGGCGGTCACACGCGGGCGTCCTCCGTCATACCAGCCGGTGCGCATCTGGCCGCGCGGCGCTGCTACAAAAGTCTTCGGGGACTGTTGGATAACCACGGCGGGACTGCTGGTCAGCTCTGGTCAATTGTGAATGTTTGTGAAAGACAACATTGTTTATTTTGACCACCGTATGTAGTTACTGTGAAAAATGTAACAAGTGTTCATCTTGTCTCATTTTGTGCTTGTCTCGCTCATATAGCGTCATTTTGCCAGGAAAATCAAAGGAAAGTCAATATTTAAGATTCATTTCTTTTTCTGTGTCAAACTGTCTTAGAATGACAATCCCACTTTAGAAACATCAATTGTGCATGTTTTTGAAGGACAACATGATTTATTTTGACTTGGTGTTGAGTTACTGTGAAAAATGCAACACGTCTCATTTTGTGCTTGTCTCGCTCGTACAGTTTGAGATTGACAGTGAAATCAGATGAATGTCACTATTTAAAACTCAGCTGTTGTTATGTGTCAAACTGTCTTCGAATGACAATTCCCCTCCCCAGGGCCGTGGACCATTTTGGTTTACACTCCAGGGTCAGGGCATGTACTGGATCCCAGTCAGGGGAGACAAATGCTGGAAAACATGCCGGTCAGTATTCTTTTGTTCTACAATATTGTATTTATGACATGCAATCTGTACATGTATTGTCAGGCTTGTTTCTCCCACATATCTTTTGCCACATTATTTACAAATCACCATATACACACATTTTTGAAAGAAATATTCCCCTGTCTGGCGCTTTTAAACCCCTCTTATTCGCGCAAGTCGTCTAGCAATCCTTGTCGTTCGAAATGATTCCAAAAATGGCCCTGGAGTGCCCTCTGCTGGATAAAGCCGAGAACAGCACTTTGGTGGCTTGTTTAAAATCCTCTGTCTGTGTGTATATTCTGTGGAACCGTGATAATTGTCATTTGAAATAAACTTTTGTGTCCAATTGGTTGTGTAGAGTGAATATGGGTCCGTTGAATGTGGTTGTGTCCAAGAAATTAACCAAATTGTGATGACCTACGGATTTACATTTTATACAGCGATTATGCTTGTTAAGATGTACAAAAACATTACAAATTCCTCCTCCTCAAATATAAATAGATAAATAAATAAATCAAGTTTTTAATTGCTTGGATGTCGTCTTGTGTATCAATCTTAGTATAAAGGCTGTCCACATCAATTGTGAATAGAAAAGAGCGGACCTTGTGTGTAAAGTCCGGATCCTGGCATTGGACTCTGTTCTGCGCTGGTGTGTTTGGATTGTTGTTTGACTTACGGATGGGCTGCTGATACCGCCACGGTCGGTAGTTATTCCAGCCTTTATTGCGGATGATGTACGGGCGCTGGTTAGATGATGAGCCGGCGGTCACACGCGGGCGTCCTCCGTCATACCAGCCGGTGCGCATCTGGCCGCGCGGCGCTGCTACAAAAGTCTTCGGGGACTGTTGGATAACCACGGCGGGACTGCTGGTCAGCTCTGGTCAATTGTGAATGTTTGTGAAAGACAACATTGTTTATTTTGACCACCGTATGTAGTTACTGTGAAAAATGTAACAAGTGTTCATCTTGTCTCATTTTGTGCTTGTCTCGCTCATATAGCGTCATTTTGCCAGGAAAATCAAAGGAAAGTCAATATTTAAGATTCATTTCTTTTTCTGTGTCAAACTGTCTTAGAATGACAATCCCACTTTAGAAACATCAATTGTGCATGTTTTTGAAGGACAACATGATTTATTTTGACTTGGTGTTGAGTTACTGTGAAAAATGCAACACGTCTCATTTTGTGCTTGTCTCGCTCGTACAGTTTGAGATTGACAGTGAAATCAGATGAATGTCACTATTTAAAACTCAGCTGTTGTTATGTGTGAAACTGTCTTCGAATGACAATTCCCCTCCCCAGGGCCGTGGACCATTTTGGTTTACACTCCAGGGTCAGGGCATGTACTGGATCCCAGTCAGGGGAGACAAATGCTGGAAAACATGCCGGTCAGTATTCTTTTGTTCTACAATATTGTATTTATGACATGCAATCTGTACATGTATTGTCAGGCTTGTTTCTCCCACATATCTTTTGCCACATTATTTACAAATCACCATATACACACATTTTTGAAAGAAATATTCCCCTGTCTGGCGGTTTTAAACCCCTCTTATTCGCGCAAGTCGTCCAGCAATCCTTGTCGTTCGAAATAATTCCAAAAATGGCCCTGGAGTGCCCTCTGCTGGATAAAGCCGAGAACAGCACTTTGGTAGCTTGTTTAAAATCCTCTGTCTGTGTGTATATTCTGTGGAACCGTGATAATTGTCATTTGAAATAAACTTTTGTGTCCAATTGGTTGTGTAGAGTGAATATGGGTCCGTTGAATGTGGTTGTGTCCAAGAAATTAACCAAATTGTGATGACCTACGGATTTACATTTTATACAGCGATTATGCTTGTTAAGATGTACAAAAACATTACAAATTCCTCCTCCTCAAATATAAATAAATAAATAAATCAAGTTTTTAATTGCTTGGATGTCGTCTTGTGTATCAGTCTTAGTATAAAGGCTGTCCACATCAATTGTGAATAGAAAAGAGCGGACCTTGTGTGTAAAGTCCGGATCCTGGCATTGGACTCTGTTCTGCGCTGGTGTGTTTGGATTGTTGTTTGACTTACGGATGGGCTGCTGATACCGCCACGGTCGGTAGTTATTCCAGCCATTATTGCGGATGATGTACGGGCGCTGGTTAGATGATGAGCCGGCGGTCACACGCGGGCGTCCTCCGTCATACCAGCCGGTGCGCATCTGGCCGCGCGGCGCTGCTACAAAAGTCTTCGGGGACTGTTGGATAACCACGGCTGGACTGCTGGTCAGCTCTGGTCAATTGTGAATGTTTGTGAAAGACAACATTGTTTATTTTGACCACCGTATGTAGTTACTGTGAAAAATGCAACAAGTGTTCATCTTGTCTCATTTTGTGCTTGTCTCGCTCATATAGCGTCATTTTGCCAGGAAAATCAAAGGAAAGTCAATATTTAAGATTCATTTCTTTTTCTGTGTCAAACTGTCTTAGAATGACAATCCCACTTTAGAAACATCAATTGTGCATGTTTTTGAAGGACAACATGATTTATTTTGACTTGGTGTTGAGTTACTGTGAAAAATGCAACACGTCTCATTTTGTGCTTGTCTCGCTCGTACAGTTTGAGATTGACAGTGAAATCAGATGAATGTCACTATTTAAAACTCAGCTGTTGTTATGTGTCAAACTGTCTTCGAATGACAATTCCCCTCCCCACCCTCTGCTCTCCTCCTCGACACTTTCATTAAGGCCGTGTGGATATGCTGTTCCTGATTAATTAACCCAATCTCTCTCAGCTCTTCTTCTCTGGGCCGTGGACCATTTTGGTTTACACTCCAGGGTCAGGGCATGTACTGGATCCCAGTCAGGGGAGACAAATGCTGGAAAACATGCCGGTCAGTATTCTTTTGTTCTACAATATTGTATTTATGACATGCAATCTGTACATGTATTGTCAGGCTTGTTTCTCCCACATATCTTTTGCCACATTATTTACAAATCACCATATACACACATTTTTGAAAGAAATATTCCCCTGTCTGGCGCTTTTAAACCCCTCTTATTCGCGCAAGTCGTCCAGCAATCCTTGTCGTTCGAAATAATTCCAAAAATGGCCCTGGAGTGCCCTCTGCTGGATAAAGCCGAGAACAGCACTTTGGTGGCTTGTTTAAAATCCTCTGTCTGTGTGTATATTCTGTGGAACCGTGATAATTGTCATTTGAAATAAACTTTTGTGTCCAATTGGTTGTGTAGAGTGAATATGGGTCCGTTGAATGTGGTTGTGTCCAAGAAATTAACCAAATTGTGATGACCTACGGATTTACATTTTATACAGCGATTATGCTTGTTAAGATGTACAAAAACATTACAAATTCCTCCTCCTCAAATATAAATAAATAAATAAATCAAGTTTTTAATTGTTTGGATGTCGTCTTGTGTATCAGTCTTAGTATAAAGGCTGTCCACATCAATTGTGAATAGAAAAGAGCGGACCTTGTGTGTAAAGTCCGGATCCTGGCATTGGACTCTGTTCTGCGCTGGTGTGTTTGGATTGTTGTTTGACTTACGGATGGGCTGCTGATACCGCCACGGTCGGTAGTTATTCCAGCCATTATTGCGGATGATGTACGGGCGCTGGTTAGATGATGAGCCGGCGGTCACACGCGGGCGTCCTCCGTCATACCAGCCGGTGCGCATCTGGCCGCGCGGCGCTGCTACAAAAGTCTTCGGGGACTGTTGGATGACCACGGCTGGACTGCTGGTCAGCTCTGGTCAATTGTGAATGTTTGTGAAAGACAACATTGTTTATTTTGACCACCGTATGTAGTTACTGTGAAAAATGTAACAAGTGTTCATCTTGTCTCATTTTGTGCTTGTCTCGCTCATATAGCGTCATTTTGCCAGGAAAATCAAAGGAAAGTCAATATTTAAGATTCATTTCTTTTTCTGTGTCAAACTGTCTTAGAATGACAATCCCACTTTAGAAACATCAATTGTGCATGTTTTTGAAGGACAACATGATTTATTTTGACTTGGTGTTGAGTTACTGTGAAAAATGCAACACGTCTCATTTTGTGCTTGTCTCGCTCGTACAGTTTGAGATTGACAGTGAAATCAGATGAATGTCACTATTTAAAACTCAGCTGTTGTTATGTGTCAAACTGTCTTCGAATGACAATTCCCCTCCCCACCCTCTGCTCTCCTCCTCGACACTTTCATTAAGGCCGTGTGGATATGCTGTTCCTGATTAATTAACCCAATCTCTCTCAGCTCTTCTTCTCTGGGCCGTGGACCATTTTGGTTTACACTCCAGGGTCAGGGCATGTACTGGATCCCAGTCAGGGGAGACAAATGCTGGAAAACATGCCGGTCAGTATTCTTTTGTTCTACAATATTGTATTTATGACATGCAATCTGTACATGTATTGTCAGGCTTGTTTCTCCCACATATCTTTTGCCACATTATTTACAAATCACCATATACACACATTTTTGAAAGAAATATTCCCCTGTCTGGCGCTTTTAAACCCCTCTTATTCGCGCAAGTCGTCCAGCAATCCTTGTCGTTCGAAATAATTCCAAAAATGGCCCTGGAGTGCCCTCTGCTGGATAAAGCCGAGAACAGCACTTTGGTGGCTTGTTTAAAATCCTCTGTCTGTGTGTATATTCTGTGGAACCGTGATAATTGTCATTTGAAATAAACTTTTGTGTCCAATTGGTTGTGTAGAGTGAATATGGGTCCGTTGAATGTGGTTGTGTCCAAGAAATTAACCAAATTGTGATGACCTACGGATTTACATTTTATACAGCGATTATGCTTGTTAAGATGTACAAAAACATTACAAATTCCTCCTCCTCAAATATAAATAAATAAATAAATCAAGTTTTTAATTGCTTGGATGTCGTCTTGTGTATCAGTCTTAGTATAAAGGCTGTCCACATCAATTGTGAATAGAAAAGAGCGGACCTTGTGTGTAAAGTCCGGATCCTGGCATTGGACTCTGTTCTGCGCTGGTGTGTTTGGATTGTTGTTTGACTTACGGATGGGCTGCTGATACCGCCACGGTCGGTAGTTATTCCAGCCATTATTGCGGATGATGTACGGGCGCTGGTTAGATGATGAGCCGGCGGTCACACGCGGGCGTCCTCCGTCATACCAGCCGGTGCGCATCTGGCCGCGCGGCGCTGCTACAAAAGTCTTCGGGGACTGTTGGATGACCACGGCTGGACTGCTGGTCAGCTCTGGTCAATTGTGAATGTTTGTGAAAGACAACATTGTTTATTTTGACCACCGTATGTAGTTACTGTGAAAAATGTAACAAGTGTTCATCTTGTCTCATTTTGTGCTTGTCTCGCTCATATAGCGTCATTTTGCCAGGAAAATCAAAGGAAAGTCAATATTTAAGATTCATTTCTTTTTCTGTGTCAAACTGTCTTAGAATGACAATCCCACTTTAGAAACATCAATTGTGCATGTTTTTGAAGGACAACATGATTTATTTTGACTTGGTGTTGAGTTACTGTGAAAAATGCAACACGTCTCATTTTGTGCTTGTCTCGCTCGTACAGTTTGAGATTGACAGTGAAATCAGATGAATGTCACTATTTAAAACTCAGCTGTTGTTATGTGTCAAACTGTCTTCGAATGACAATTCCCCTCCCCACCCTCTGCTCTCCTCCTCGACACTTTCATTAAGGCCGTGTGGATATGCTGTTCCTGATTAATTAACCCAATCTCTCTCAGCTCTTCTTCTCTGGGCCGTGGACCATTTTGGTTTACACTCCAGGGTCAGGGCATGTACTGGATCCCAGTCAGGGGAGACAAATGCTGGAAAACATGCCGGTCAGTATTCTTTTGTTCTACAATATTGTATTTATGACATGCAATCTGTACATGTATTGTCAGGCTTGTTTCTCCCACATATCTTTTGCCACATTATTTACAAATCACCATATACACACATTTTTGAAAGAAATATTCCCCTGTCTGGCGCTTTTAAACCCCTCTTATTCGCGCAAGTCGTCCAGCAATCCTTGTCGTTCGAAATAATTCCAAAAATGGCCCTGGAGTGCCCTCTGCTGGATAAAGCCGAGAACAGCACTTTGGTGGCTTGTTTAAAATCCTCTGTCTGTGTGTATATTCTGTGGAACCGTGATAATTGTCATTTGAAATAAACTTTTGTGTCCAATTGGTTGTGTAGAGTGAATATGGGTCCGTTGAATGTGGTTGTGTCCAAGAAATTAACCAAATTGTGATGACCTACGGATTTACATTTTATACAGCGATTATGCTTGTTAAGATGTACAAAAACATTACAAATTCCTCCTCCTCAAATATAAATAAATAAATAAATCAAGTTTTTAATTGCTTGGATGTCGTCTTGTGTATCAGTCTTAGTATAAAGGCTGTCCACATCAATTGTGAATAGAAAAGAGCGGACCTTGTGTGTAAAGTCCGGATCCTGGCATTGGACTCTGTTCTGCGCTGGTGTGTTTGGATTGTTGTTTGACTTACGGATGGGCTGCTGATACCGCCACGGTCGGTAGTTATTCCAGCCATTATTGCGGATGATGTACGGGCGCTGGTTAGATGATGAGCCGGCGGTCACACGCGGGCGTCCTCCGTCATACCAGCCGGTGCGCATCTGGCCGCGCGGCGCTGCTACAAAAGTCTTCGGGGACTGTTGGATGACCACGGCTGGACTGCTGGTCAGCTCTGGTCAATTGTGAATGTTTGTGAAAGACAACATTGTTTATTTTGACCACCGTATGTAGTTACTGTGAAAAATGTAACAAGTGTTCATCTTGTCTCATTTTGTGCTTGTCTCGCTCATATAGCGTCATTTTGCCAGGAAAATCAAAGGAAAGTCAATATTTAAGATTCATTTCTTTTTCTGTGTCAAACTGTCTTAGAATGACAATCCCACTTTAGAAACATCAATTGTGCATGTTTTTGAAGGACAACATGATTTATTTTGACTTGGTGTTGAGTTACTGTGAAAAATGCAACACGTCTCATTTTGTGCTTGTCTCGCTCGTACAGTTTGAGATTGACAGTGAAATCAGATGAATGTCACTATTTAAAACTCAGCTGTTGTTATGTGTCAAACTGTCTTCGAATGACAATTCCCCTCCCCACCCTCTGCTCTCCTCCTCGACACTTTCATTAAGGCCGTGTGGATATGCTGTTCCTGATTAATTAACCCAATCTCTCTCAGCTCTTCTTCTCTGGGCCGTGGACCATTTTGGTTTACACTCCAGGGTCAGGGCATGTACTGGATCCCAGTCAGGGGAGACAAATGCTGGAAAACATGCCGGTCAGTATTCTTTTGTTCTACAATATTGTATTTATGACATGCAATCTGTACATGTATTGTCAGGCTTGTTTCTCCCACATATCTTTTGCCACATTATTTACAAATCACCATATACACACATTTTTGAAAGAAATATTCCCCTGTCTGGCGGTTTTAAACCCCTCTTATTCGCGCAAGTCGTCCAGCAATCCTTGTCGTTCGAAATAATTCCAAAAATGGCCCTGGAGTGCCCTCTGCTGGATAAAGCCGAGAACAGCACTTTGGTGGCTTGTTTAAAATCCTCTGTCTGTGTGTATATTCTGTGGAACCGTGATAATTGTCATTTGAAATAAACTTTTGTGTCCAATTGGTTGTGTAGAGTGAATATGGGTCCGTTGAATGTGGTTGTGTCCAAGAAATTAACCAAATTGTGATGACCTACGGATTTACATTTTATACAGCGATTATGCTTGTTAAGATGTACAAAAACATTACAAATTCCTCCTCCTCAAATATAAATAAATAAATAAATCAAGTTTTTAATTGTTTGGATGTCGTCTTGTGTATCAGTCTTAGTATAAAGGCTGTCCACATCAATTGTGAATAGAAAAGAGCGGACCTTGTGTGTAAAGTCCGGATCCTGGCATTGGACTCTGTTCTGCGCTGGTGTGTTTGGATTGTTGTTTGACTTACGGATGGGCTGCTGATACCGCCACGGTCGGTAGTTATTCCAGCCATTATTGCGGATGATGTACGGGCGCTGGTTAGATGATGAGCCGGCGGTCACACGCGGGCGTCCTCCGTCATACCAGCCGGTGCGCATCTGGCCGCGCGGCGCTGCTACAAAAGTCTTCGGGGACTGTTGGATGACCACGGCTGGACTGCTGGTCAGCTCTGGTCAATTGTGAATGTTTGTGAAAGACAACATTGTTTATTTTGACCACCGTATGTAGTTACTGTGAAAAATGTAACAAGTGTTCATCTTGTCTCATTTTGTGCTTGTCTCGCTCATATAGCGTCATTTTGCCAGGAAAATCAAAGGAAAGTCAATATTTAAGATTCATTTCTTTTTCTGTGTCAAACTGTCTTAGAATGACAATCCCACTTTAGAAACATCAATTGTGCATGTTTTTGAAGGACAACATGATTTATTTTGACTTGGTGTTGAGTTACTGTGAAAAATGCAACACGTCTCATTTTGTGCTTGTCTCGCTCGTACAGTTTGAGATTGACAGTGAAATCAGATGAATGTCACTATTTAAAACTCAGCTGTTGTTATGTGTCAAACTGTCTTCGAATGACAATTCCCCTCCCCACCCTCTGCTCTCCTCCTCGACACTTTCATTAAGGCCGTGTGGATATGCTGTTCCTGATTAATTAACCCAATCTCTCTCAGCTCTTCTTCTCTGGGCCGTGGACCATTTTGGTTTACACTCCAGGGTCAGGGCATGTACTGGATCCCAGTCAGGGGAGACAAATGCTGGAAAACATGCCGGTCAGTATTCTTTTGTTCTACAATATTGTATTTATGACATGCAATCTGTACATGTATTGTCAGGCTTGTTTCTCCCACATATCTTTTGCCACATTATTTACAAATCACCATATACACACATTTTTGAAAGAAATATTCCCCTGTCTGGCGCTTTTAAACCCCTCTTATTCGCGCAAGTCGTCCAGCAATCCTTGTCGTTCGAAATAATTCCAAAAATGGCCCTGGAGTGCCCTCTGCTGGATAAAGCCGAGAACAGCACTTTGGTGGCTTGTTTAAAATCCTCTGTCTGTGTGTATATTCTGTGGAACCGTGATAATTGTCATTTGAAATAAACTTTTGTGTCCAATTGGTTGTGTAGAGTGAATATGGGTCCGTTGAATGTGGTTGTGTCCAAGAAATTAACCAAATTGTGATGACCTACGGATTTACATTTTATACAGCGATTATGCTTGTTAAGATGTACAAAAACATTACAAATTCCTCCTCCTCAAATATAAATAAATAAATAAATCAAGTTTTTAATTGCTTGGATGTCATCTTGTGTATCAGTCTTAGTATAAAGGCTGTCCACATCAATTGTGAATAGAAAAGAGCGGACCTTGTGTGTAAAGTCCGGATCCTGGCATTGGACTCTGTTCTGCGCTGGTGTGTTTGGATTGTTGTTTGACTTACGGATGGGCTGCTGATACCGCCACGGTCGGTAGTTATTCCAGCCATTATTGCGGATGATGTACGGGCGCTGGTTAGATGATGAGCCGGCGGTCACACGCGGGCGTCCTCCGTCATACCAGCCGGTGCGCATCTGGCCGCGCGGCGCTGCTACAAAAGTCTTCGGGGACTGTTGGATGACCACGGCTGGACTGCTGGTCAGCTCTGGTCAATTGTGAATGTTTGTGAAAGACAACATTGTTTATTTTGACCACCGTATGTAGTTACTGTGAAAAATGTAACAAGTGTTCATCTTGTCTCATTTTGTGCTTGTCTCGCTCATATAGCGTCATTTTGCCAGGAAAATCAAAGGAAAGTCAATATTTAAGATTCATTTCTTTTTCTGTGTCAAACTGTCTTAGAATGACAATCCCACTTTAGAAACATCAATTGTGCATGTTTTTGAAGGACAACATGATTTATTTTGACTTGGTGTTGAGTTACTGTGAAAAATGCAACACGTCTCATTTTGTGCTTGTCTCGCTCGTACAGTTTGAGATTGACAGTGAAATCAGATGAATGTCACTATTTAAAACTCAGCTGTTGTTATGTGTCAAACTGTCTTCGAATGACAATTCCCCTCCCCACCCTCTGCTCTCCTCCTCGACACTTTCATTAAGGCCGTGTGGATATGCTGTTCCTGATTAATTAACCCAATCTCTCTCAGCTCTTCTTCTCTGGGCCGTGGACCATTTTGGTTTACACTCCAGGGTCAGGGCATGTACTGGATCCCAGTCAGGGGAGACAAATGCTGGAAAACATGCCGGTCAGTATTCTTTTGTTCTACAATATTGTATTTATGACATGCAATCTGTACATGTATTGTCAGGCTTGTTTCTCCCACATATCTTTTGCCACATTATTTACAAATCACCATATACACACATTTTTGAAAGAAATATTCCCCTGTCTGGCGCTTTTAAACCCCTCTTATTCGCGCAAGTCGTCCAGCAATCCTTGTCGTTCGAAATAATTCCAAAAATGGCCCTGGAGTGCCCTCTGCTGGATAAAGCCGAGAACAGCACTTTGGTGGCTTGTTTAAAATCCTCTGTCTGTGTGTATATTCTGTGGAACCGTGATAATTGTCATTTGAAATAAACTTTTGTGTCCAATTGGTTGTGTAGAGTGAATATGGGTCCGTTGAATGTGGTTGTGTCCAAGAAATTAACCAAATTGTGATGACCTACGGATTTACATTTTATACAGCGATTATGCTTGTTAAGATGTACAAAAACATTACAAATTCCTCCTCCTCAAATATAAATAAATAAATAAATCAAGTTTTTAATTGCTTGGATGTCGTCTTGTGTATCAGTCTTAGTATAAAGGCTGTCCACATCAATTGTGAATAGAAAAGAGCGGACCTTGTGTGTAAAGTCCGGATCCTGGCATTGGACTCTGTTCTGCGCTGGTGTGTTTGGATTGTTGTTTGACTTACGGATGGGCTGCTGATACCGCCACGGTCGGTAGTTATTCCAGCCATTATTGCGGATGATGTACGGGCGCTGGTTAGATGATGAGCCGGCGGTCACACGCGGGCGTCCTCCGTCATACCAGCCGGTGCGCATCTGGCCGCGCGGCGCTGCTACAAAAGTCTTCGGGGACTGTTGGATGACCACGGCTGGACTGCTGGTCAGCTCTGGTCAATTGTGAATGTTTGTGAAAGACAACATTGTTTATTTTGACCACCGTATGTAGTTACTGTGAAAAATGTAACAAGTGTTCATCTTGTCTCATTTTGTGCTTGTCTCGCTCATATAGCGTCATTTTGCCAGGAAAATCAAAGGAAAGTCAATATTTAAGATTCATTTCTTTTTCTGTGTCAAACTGTCTTAGAATGACAATCCCACTTTAGAAACATCAATTGTGCATGTTTTTGAAGGACAACATGATTTATTTTGACTTGGTGTTGAGTTACTGTGAAAAATGCAACACGTCTCATTTTGTGCTTGTCTCGCTCGTACAGTTTGAGATTGACAGTGAAATCAGATGAATGTCACTATTTAAAACTCAGCTGTTGTTATGTGTCAAACTGTCTTCGAATGACAATTCCCCTCCCCACCCTCTGCTCTCCTCCTCGACACTTTCATTAAGGCCGTGTGGATATGCTGTTCCTGATTAATTAACCCAATCTCTCTCAGCTCTTCTTCTCTGGGCCGTGGACCATTTTGGTTTACACTCCAGGGTCAGGGCATGTACTGGATCCCAGTCAGGGGAGACAAATGCTGGAAAACATGCCGGTCAGTATTCTTTTGTTCTACAATATTGTATTTATGACATGCAATCTGTACATGTATTGTCAGGCTTGTTTCTCCCACATATCTTTTGCCACATTATTTACAAATCACCATATACACACATTTTTGAAAGAAATATTCCCCTGTCTGGCGCTTTTAAACCCCTCTTATTCGCGCAAGTCGTCCAGCAATCCTTGTCGTTCGAAATAATTCCAAAAATGGCCCTGGAGTGCCCTCTGCTGGATAAAGCCGAGAACAGCACTTTGGTGGCTTGTTTAAAATCCTCTGTCTGTGTGTATATTCTGTGGAACCGTGATAATTGTCATTTGAAATAAACTTTTGTGTCCAATTGGTTGTGTAGAGTGAATATGGGTCCGTTGAATGTGGTTGTGTCCAAGAAATTAACCAAATTGTGATGACCTACGGATTTACATTTTATACAGCGATTATGCTTGTTAAGATGTACAAAAACATTACAAATTCCTCCTCCTCAAATATAAATAAATAAATAAATCAAGTTTTTAATTGCTTGGATGTCGTCTTGTGTATCAGTCTTAGTATAAAGGCTGTCCACATCAATTGTGAATAGAAAAGAGCGGACCTTGTGTGTAAAGTCCGGATCCTGGCATTGGACTCTGTTCTGCGCTGGTGTGTTTGGATTGTTGTTTGACTTACGGATGGGCTGCTGATACCGCCACGGTCGGTAGTTATTCCAGCCATTATTGCGGATGATGTACGGGCGCTGGTTAGATGATGAGCCGGCGGTCACACGCGGGCGTCCTCCGTCATACCAGCCGGTGCGCATCTGGCCGCGCGGCGCTGCTACAAAAGTCTTCGGGGACTGTTGGATGACCACGGCTGGACTGCTGGTCAGCTCTGGTCAATTGTGAATGTTTGTGAAAGACAACATTGTTTATTTTGACCACCGTATGTAGTTACTGTGAAAAATGTAACAAGTGTTCATCTTGTCTCATTTTGTGCTTGTCTCGCTCATATAGCGTCATTTTGCCAGGAAAATCAAAGGAAAGTCAATATTTAAGATTCATTTCTTTTTCTGTGTCAAACTGTCTTAGAATGACAATCCCACTTTAGAAACATCAATTGTGCATGTTTTTGAAGGACAACATGATTTATTTTGACTTGGTGTTGAGTTACTGTGAAAAATGCAACACGTCTCATTTTGTGCTTGTCTCGCTCGTACAGTTTGAGATTGACAGTGAAATCAGATGAATGTCACTATTTAAAACTCAGCTGTTGTTATGTGTCAAACTGTCTTCGAATGACAATTCCCCTCCCCACCCTCTGCTCTCCTCCTCGACACTTTCATTAAGGCCGTGTGGATATGCTGTTCCTGATTAATTAACCCAATCTCTCTCAGCTCTTCTTCTCTGGGCCGTGGACCATTTTGGTTTACACTCCAGGGTCAGGGCATGTACTGGATCCCAGTCAGGGGAGACAAATGCTGGAAAACATGCCGGTCAGTATTCTTTTGTTCTACAATATTGTATTTATGACATGCAATCTGTACATGTATTGTCAGGCTTGTTTCTCCCACATATCTTTTGCCACATTATTTACAAATCACCATATACACACATTTTTGAAAGAAATATTCCCCTGTCTGGCGCTTTTAAACCCCTCTTATTCGCGCAAGTCGTCCAGCAATCCTTGTCGTTCGAAATAATTCCAAAAATGGCCCTGGAGTGCCCTCTGCTGGATAAAGCCGAGAACAGCACTTTGGTGGCTTGTTTAAAATCCTCTGTCTGTGTGTATATTCTGTGGAACCGTGATAATTGTCATTTGAAATAAACTTTTGTGTCCAATTGGTTGTGTAGAGTGAATATGGGTCCGTTGAATGTGGTTGTGTCCAAGAAATTAACCAAATTGTGATGACCTACGGATTTACATTTTATACAGCGATTATGCTTGTTAAGATGTACAAAAACATTACAAATTCCTCCTCCTCAAATATAAATAAATAAATAAATCAAGTTTTTAATTGCTTGGATGTCGTCTTGTGTATCAGTCTTAGTATAAAGGCTGTCCACATCAATTGTGAATAGAAAAGAGCGGACCTTGTGTGTAAAGTCCGGATCCTGGCATTGGACTCTGTTCTGCGCTGGTGTGTTTGGATTGTTGTTTGACTTACGGATGGGCTGCTGATACCGCCACGGTCGGTAGTTATTCCAGCCATTATTGCGGATGATGTACGGGCGCTGGTTAGATGATGAGCCGGCGGTCACACGCGGGCGTCCTCCGTCATACCAGCCGGTGCGCATCTGGCCGCGCGGCGCTGCTACAAAAGTCTTCGGGGACTGTTGGATAACCACGGCGGGACTGCTGGTCAGCTCTGGTCAATTGTGAATGTTTGTGAAAGACAACATTGTTTATTTTGACCACCGTATGTAGTTACTGTGAAAAATGTAACAAGTGTTCATCTTGTCTCATTTTGTGCTTGTCTCGCTCATATAGCGTCATTTTGCCAGGAAAATCAAAGGAAAGTCAATATTTAAGATTCATTTCTTTTTCTGTGTCAAACTGTCTTAGAATGACAATCCCACTTTAGAAACATCAATTGTGCATGTTTTTGAAGGACAACATGATTTATTTTGACTTGGTGTTGAGTTACTGTGAAAAATGCAACACGTCTCATTTTGTGCTTGTCTCGCTCGTACAGTTTGAGATTGACAGTGAAATCAGATGAATGTCACTATTTAAAACTCAGCTGTTGTTATGTATCAAACTGTCTTCGAATGACAATTCCCCTCCCAACCCTCTGCTCTCCTCCTCGACACTTCCATTAAGGCCGTGTGGATATGCTGTTCCTGATTAATTAACCCAATCTCTCTCAGCTCTTCTTCTCTGGGCCGTGGACCATTTTGGTTTACACTCCAGGGTCAGGGCATGTACTGGATCCCAGTCAGGGGAGACAAATGCTGGAAAACATGCCGGTCAGTATTCTTTTGTTCTACAATATTGTATTTATGACATGCAATCTGTACATGTATTGTCAGGCTTGTTTCTCCCACATATCTTTTGCCACATTATTTACAAATCACCATATACACACATTTTTGAAAGAAATATTCCCCTGTCTGGCGCTTTTAAACCCCTCTTATTCGCGCAAGTCGTCCAGCAATCCTTGTCGTTCGAAATAATTCCAAAAATGGCCCTGGAGTGCCCTCTGCTGGATAAAGCCGAGAACAGCACTTTGGTGGCTTGTTTAAAATCCTCTGTCTGTGTGTATATTCTGTGGAACCGTGATAATTGTCATTTGAAATAAACTTTTGTGTCCAATTGGTTGTGTAGAGTGAATATGGGTCCGTTGAATGTGGTTGTGTCCAAGAAATTAACCAAATTGTGATGACCTACGGATTTACATTTTATACAGCGATTATGCTTGTTAAGATGTACAAAAACATTACAAATTCCTCCTCCTCAAATATAAATAAATAAATAAATCAAGTTTTTAATTGCTTGGATGTCGTCTTGTGTATCAGTCTTAGTATAAAGGCTGTCCACATCAATTGTGAATAGAAAAGAGCGGACCTTGTGTGTAAAGTCCGGATCCTGGCATTGGACTCTGTTCTGCGCTGGTGTGTTTGGATTGTTGTTTGACTTACGGATGGGCTGCTGATACCGCCACGGTCGGTAGTTATTCCAGCCATTATTGCGGATGATGTACGGGCGCTGGTTAGATGATGAGCCGGCGGTCACACGCGGGCGTCCTCCGTCATACCAGCCGGTGCGCATCTGGCCGCGCGGCGCTGCTACAAAAGTCTTCGGGGACTGTTGGATAACCACGGCGGGACTGCTGGTCAGCTCTGGTCAATTGTGAATGTTTGTGAAAGACAACATTGTTTATTTTGACCACCGTATGTAGTTACTGTGAAAAATGTAACAAGTGTTCATCTTGTCTCATTTTGTGCTTGTCTCGCTCATATAGCGTCATTTTGCCAGGAAAATCAAAGGAAAGTCAATATTTAAGATTCATTTCTTTTTCTGTGTCAAACTGTCTTAGAATGACAATCCCACTTTAGAAACATCAATTGTGCATGTTTTTGAAGGACAACATGATTTATTTTGACTTGGTGTTGAGTTACTGTGAAAAATGCAACACGTCTCATTTTGTGCTTGTCTCGCTCGTACAGTTTGAGATTGACAGTGAAATCAGATGAATGTCACTATTTAAAACTCAGCTGTTGTTATGTGTCAAACTGTCTTCGAATGACAATTCCCCTCCCCACCCTCTGCTCTCCTCCTCGACACTTTCATTAAGGCCGTGTGGATATGCTGTTCCTGATTAATTAACCCAATCTCTCTCAGCTCTTCTTCTCTGGGCCGTGGACCATTTTGGTTTACACTCCAGGGTCAGGGCATGTACTGGATCCCAGTCAGGGGAGACAAATGCTGGAAAACATGCCGGTCAGTATTCTTTTGTTCTACAATATTGTATTTATGACATGCAATCTGTACATGTATTGTCAGGCTTGTTTCTCCCACATATCTTTTGCCACATTATTTACAAATCACCATATACACACATTTTTGAAAGAAATATTCCCCTGTCTGGCGCTTTTAAACCCCTCTTATTCGCGCAAGTCGTCCAGCAATCCTTGTCGTTCGAAATAATTCCAAAAATGGCCCTGGAGTGCCCTCTGCTGGATAAAGCCGAGAACAGCACTTTGGTGGCTTGTTTAAAATCCTCTGTCTGTGTGTATATTCTGTGGAACCGTGATAATTGTCATTTGAAATAAACTTTTGTGTCCAATTGGTTGTGTAGAGTGAATATGGGTCCGTTGAATGTGGTTGTGTCCAAGAAATTAACCAAATTGTGATGACCTACGGATTTACATTTTATACAGCGATTATGCTTGTTAAGATGTACAAAAACATTACAAATTCCTCCTCCTCAAATATAAATAAATAAATAAATCAAGTTTTTAATTGTTTGGATGTCGTCTTGTGTATCAGTCTTAGTATAAAGGCTGTCCACATCAATTGTGAATAGAAAAGAGCGGACCTTGTGTGTAAAGTCCGGATCCTGGCATTGGACTCTGTTCTGCGCTGGTGTGTTTGGATTGTTGTTTGACTTACGGATGGGCTGCTGATACCGCCACGGTCGGTAGTTATTCCAGCCATTATTGCGGATGATGTACGGGCGCTGGTTAGATGATGAGCCGGCGGTCACACGCGGGCGTCCTCCGTCATACCAGCCGGTGCGCATCTGGCCGCGCGGCGCTGCTACAAAAGTCTTCGGGGACTGTTGGATGACCACGGCTGGACTGCTGGTCAGCTCTGGTCAATTGTGAATGTTTGTGAAAGACAACATTGTTTATTTTGACCACCGTATGTAGTTACTGTGAAAAATGTAACAAGTGTTCATCTTGTCTCATTTTGTGCTTGTCTCGCTCATATAGCGTCATTTTGCCAGGAAAATCAAAGGAAAGTCAATATTTAAGATTCATTTCTTTTTCTGTGTCAAACTGTCTTAGAATGACAATCCCACTTTAGAAACATCAATTGTGCATGTTTTTGAAGGACAACATGATTTATTTTGACTTGGTGTTGAGTTACTGTGAAAAATGCAACACGTCTCATTTTGTGCTTGTCTCGCTCGTACAGTTTGAGATTGACAGTGAAATCAGATGAATGTCACTATTTAAAACTCAGCTGTTGTTATGTGTCAAACTGTCTTCGAATGACAATTCCCCTCCCCACCCTCTGCTCTCCTCCTCGACACTTTCATTAAGGCCGTGTGGATATGCTGTTCCTGATTAATTAACCCAATCTCTCTCAGCTCTTCTTCTCTGGGCCGTGGACCATTTTGGTTTACACTCCAGGGTCAGGGCATGTACTGGATCCCAGTCAGGGGAGACAAATGCTGGAAAACATGCCGGTCAGTATTCTTTTGTTCTACAATATTGTATTTATGACATGCAATCTGTACATGTATTGTCAGGCTTGTTTCTCCCACATATCTTTTGCCACATTATTTACAAATCACCATATACACACATTTTTGAAAGAAATATTCCCCTGTCTGGCGCTTTTAAACCCCTCTTATTCGCGCAAGTCGTCCAGCAATCCTTGTCGTTCGAAATAATTCCAAAAATGGCCCTGGAGTGCCCTCTGCTGGATAAAGCCGAGAACAGCACTTTGGTGGCTTGTTTAAAATCCTCTGTCTGTGTGTATATTCTGTGGAACCGTGATAATTGTCATTTGAAATAAACTTTTGTGTCCAATTGGTTGTGTAGAGTGAATATGGGTCCGTTGAATGTGGTTGTGTCCAAGAAATTAACCAAATTGTGATGACCTACGGATTTACATTTTATACAGCGATTATGCTTGTTAAGATGTACAAAAACATTACAAATTCCTCCTCCTCAAATATAAATAAATAAATAAATCAAGTTTTTAATTGCTTGGATGTCGTCTTGTGTATCAGTCTTAGTATAAAGGCTGTCCACATCAATTGTGAATAGAAAAGAGCGGACCTTGTGTGTAAAGTCCGGATCCTGGCATTGGACTCTGTTCTGCGCTGGTGTGTTTGGATTGTTGTTTGACTTACGGATGGGCTGCTGATACCGCCACGGTCGGTAGTTATTCCAGCCATTATTGCGGATGATGTACGGGCGCTGGTTAGATGATGAGCCGGCGGTCACACGCGGGCGTCCTCCGTCATACCAGCCGGTGCGCATCTGGCCGCGCGGCGCTGCTACAAAAGTCTTCGGGGACTGTTGGATGACCACGGCTGGACTGCTGGTCAGCTCTGGTCAATTGTGAATGTTTGTGAAAGACAACATTGTTTATTTTGACCACCGTATGTAGTTACTGTGAAAAATGTAACAAGTGTTCATCTTGTCTCATTTTGTGCTTGTCTCGCTCATATAGCGTCATTTTGCCAGGAAAATCAAAGGAAAGTCAATATTTAAGATTCATTTCTTTTTCTGTGTCAAACTGTCTTAGAATGACAATCCCACTTTAGAAACATCAATTGTGCATGTTTTTGAAGGACAACGTGATTTATTTTGACTTGGTTACTGTGAAAAATGCAACACGTCTCATTTTGTGCTTGTCTCGCTCGTACAGTTTGAGATTGACAGTGAAATCAGATGAATGTCACTATTTAAAACTCAGCTGTTGTTATGTGTGAAACTGTCTTCGAATGACAATTCCCCTCCCCAGGGCCGTGGACCATTTTGGTTTACACTCCAGGGTCAGGGCATGTACTGGATCCCAGTCAGGGGAGACAAATGCTGGAAAACATGCCGGTCAGTATTCTTTTGTTCTACAATATTGTATTTATGACATGCAATCTGTACATGTATTGTCAGGCTTGTTTCTCCCACATATCTTTTGCCACATTATTTACAAATCACCATATACACACATTTTTGAAAGAAATATTCCCCTGTCTGGCGCTTTTAAACCCCTCTTATTCGCGCAAGTCGTCCAGCAATCCTTGTCGTTCGAAATAATTCCAAAAATGGCCCTGGAGTGCCCTCTGCTGGATAAAGCCGAGAACAGCACTTTGGTGGCTTGTTTAAAATCCTCTGTCTGTGTGTATATTCTGTGGAACCGTGATAATTGTCATTTGAAATAAACTTTTGTGTCCAATTGGTTGTGTAGAGTGAATATGGGTCCGTTGAATGTGGTTGTGTCCAAGAAATTAACCAAATTGTGATGACCTACGGATTTACATTTTATACAGCGATTATGCTTGTTAAGATGTACAAAAACATTACAAATTCCTCCTCCTCAAATATAAATAAATAAATAAATCAAGTTTTTAATTGCTTGGATGTCGTCTTGTGTATCAGTCTTAGTATAAAGGCTGTCCACATCAATTGTGAATAGAAAAGAGCGGACCTTGTGTGTAAAGTCCGGATCCTGGCATTGGACTCTGTTCTGCGCTGGTGTGTTTGGATTGTTGTTTGACTTACGGATGGGCTGCTGATACCGCCACGGTCGGTAGTTATTCCAGCCATTATTGCGGATGATGTACGGGCGCTGGTTAGATGATGAGCCGGCGGTCACACGCGGGCGTCCTCCGTCATACCAGCCGGTGCGCATCTGGCCGCGCGGCGCTGCTACAAAAGTCTTCGGGGACTGTTGGATGACCACGGCTGGACTGCTGGTCAGCTCTGGTCAATTGTGAATGTTTGTGAAAGACAACATTGTTTATTTTGACCACCGTATGTAGTTACTGTGAAAAATGTAACAAGTGTTCATCTTGTCTCATTTTGTGCTTGTCTCGCTCATATAGCGTCATTTTGCCAGGAAAATCAAAGGAAAGTCAATATTTAAGATTCATTTCTTTTTCTGTGTCAAACTGTCTTAGAATGACAATCCCACTTTAGAAACATCAATTGTGCATGTTTTTGAAGGACAACATGATTTATTTTGACTTGGTGTTGAGTTACTGTGAAAAATGCAACACGTCTCATTTTGTGCTTGTCTCGCTCGTACAGTTTGAGATTGACAGTGAAATCAGATGAATGTCACTATTTAAAACTCAGCTGTTGTTATGTGTCAAACTGTCTTCGAATGACAATTCCCCTCCCCACCCTCTGCTCTCCTCCTCGACACTTTCATTAAGGCCGTGTGGATATGCTGTTCCTGATTAATTAACCCAATCTCTCTCAGCTCTTCTTCTCTGGGCCGTGGACCATTTTGGTTTACACTCCAGGGTCAGGGCATGTACTGGATCCCAGTCAGGGGAGACAAATGCTGGAAAACATGCCGGTCAGTATTCTTTTGTTCTACAATATTGTATTTATGACATGCAATCTGTACATGTATTGTCAGGCTTGTTTCTCCCACATATCTTTTGCCACATTATTTACAAATCACCATATACACACATTTTTGAAAGAAATATTCCCCTGTCTGGCGCTTTTAAACCCCTCTTATTCGCGCAAGTCGTCCAGCAATCCTTGTCGTTCGAAATAATTCCAAAAATGGCCCTGGAGTGCCCTCTGCTGGATAAAGCCGAGAACAGCACTTTGGTGGCTTGTTTAAAATCCTCTGTCTGTGTGTATATTCTGTGGAACCGTGATAATTGTCATTTGAAATAAACTTTTGTGTCCAATTGGTTGTGTAGAGTGAATATGGGTCCGTTGAATGTGGTTGTGTCCAAGAAATTAACCAAATTGTGATGACCTACGGATTTACATTTTATACAGCGATTATGCTTGTTAAGATGTACAAAAACATTACAAATTCCTCCTCCTCAAATATAAATAAATAAATAAATCAAGTTTTTAATTGCTTGGATGTCGTCTTGTGTATCAGTCTTAGTATAAAGGCTGTCCACATCAATTGTGAATAGAAAAGAGCGGACCTTGTGTGTAAAGTCCGGATCCTGGCATTGGACTCTGTTCTGCGCTGGTGTGTTTGGATTGTTGTTTGACTTACGGATGGGCTGCTGATACCGCCACGGTCGGTAGTTATTCCAGCCATTATTGCGGATGATGTACGGGCGCTGGTTAGATGATGAGCCGGCGGTCACACGCGGGCGTCCTCCGTCATACCAGCCGGTGCGCATCTGGCCGCGCGGCGCTGCTACAAAAGTCTTCGGGGACTGTTGGATAACCACGGCGGGACTGCTGGTCAGCTCTGGTCAATTGTGAATGTTTGTGAAAGACAACATTGTTTATTTTGACCACCGTATGTAGTTACTGTGAAAAATGTAACAAGTGTTCATCTTGTCTCATTTTGTGCTTGTCTCGCTCATATAGCGTCATTTTGCCAGGAAAATCAAAGGAAAGTCAATATTTAAGATTCATTTCTTTTTCTGTGTCAAACTGTCTTAGAATGACAATCCCACTTTAGAAACATCAATTGTGCATGTTTTTGAAGGACAACATGATTTATTTTGACTTGGTGTTGAGTTACTGTGAAAAATGCAACACGTCTCATTTTGTGCTTGTCTCGCTCGTACAGTTTGAGATTGACAGTGAAATCAGATGAATGTCACTATTTAAAACTCAGCTGTTGTTATGTGTCAAACTGTCTTCGAATGACAATTCCCCTCCCCACCCTCTGCTCTCCTCCTCGACACTTCCATTAAGGCCGTGTGGATATGCTGTTCCTGATTAATTAACCCAATCTCTCTCAGCTCTTCTTCTCTGGGCCGTGGACCATTTTGGTTTACACTCCAGGGTCAGGGCATGTACTGGATCCCAGTCAGGGGAGACAAATGCTGGAAAACATGCCGGTCAGTATTCTTTTGTTCTACAATATTGTATTTATGACATGCAATCTGTACATGTATTGTCAGGCTTGTTTCTCCCACATATCTTTTGCCACATTATTTACAAATCACCATATACACACATTTTTGAAAGAAATATTCCCCTGTCTGGCGCTTTTAAACCCCTCTTATTCGCGCAAGTCGTCCAGCAATCCTTGTCGTTCGAAATAATTCCAAAAATGGCCCTGGAGTGCCCTCTGCTGGATAAAGCCGAGAACAGCACTTTGGTGGCTTGTTTAAAATCCTCTGTCTGTGTGTATATTCTGTGGAACCGTGATAATTGTCATTTGAAATAAACTTTTGTGTCCAATTGGTTGTGTAGAGTGAATATGGGTCCGTTGAATGTGGTTGTGTCCAAGAAATTAACCAAATTGTGATGACCTACGGATTTACATTTTATACAGCGATTATGCTTGTTAAGATGTACAAAAACATTACAAATTCCTCCTCCTCAAATATAAATAAATAAATAAATCAAGTTTTTAATTGCTTGGATGTCGTCTTGTGTATCAGTCTTAGTATAAAGGCTGTCCACATCAATTGTGAATAGAAAAGAGCGGACCTTGTGTGTAAAGTCCGGATCCTGGCATTGGACTCTGTTCTGCGCTGGTGTGTTTGGATTGTTGTTTGACTTACGGATGGGCTGCTGATACCGCCACGGTCGGTAGTTATTCCAGCCATTATTGCGGATGATGTACGGGCGCTGGTTAGATGATGAGCCGGCGGTCACACGCGGGCGTCCTCCGTCATACCAGCCGGTGCGCATCTGGCCGCGCGGCGCTGCTACAAAAGTCTTCGGGGACTGTTGGATAACCACGGCGGGACTGCTGGTCAGCTCTGGTCAATTGTGAATGTTTGTGAAAGACAACATTGTTTATTTTGACCACCGTATGTAGTTACTGTGAAAAATGTAACAAGTGTTCATCTTGTCTCATTTTGTGCTTGTCTCGCTCATATAGCGTCATTTTGCCAGGAAAATCAAAGGAAAGTCAATATTTAAGATTCATTTCTTTTTCTGTGTCAAACTGTCTTAGAATGACAATCCCACTTTAGAAACATCAATTGTGCATGTTTTTGAAGGACAACATGATTTATTTTGACTTGGTGTTGAGTTACTGTGAAAAATGCAACACGTCTCATTTTGTGCTTGTCTCGCTCGTACAGTTTGAGATTGACAGTGAAATCAGATGAATGTCACTATTTAAAACTCAGCTGTTGTTATGTGTCAAACTGTCTTCGAATGACAATTCCCCTCCCCACCCTCTGCTCTCCTCCTCGACACTTTCATTAAGGCCGTGTGGATATGCTGTTCCTGATTAATTAACCCAATCTCTCTCAGCTCTTCTTCTCTGGGCCGTGGACCATTTTGGTTTACACTCCAGGGTCAGGGCATGTACTGGATCCCAGTCAGGGGAGACAAATGCTGGAAAACATGCCGGTCAGTATTCTTTTGTTCTACAATATTGTATTTATGACATGCAATCTGTACATGTATTGTCAGGCTTGTTTCTCCCACATATCTTTTGCCACATTATTTACAAATCACCATATACACACATTTTTGAAAGAAATATTCCCCTGTCTGGCGCTTTTAAACCCCTCTTATTCGCGCAAGTCGTCCAGCAATCCTTGTCGTTCGAAATAATTCCAAAAATGGCCCTGGAGTGCCCTCTGCTGGATAAAGCCGAGAACAGCACTTTGGTGGCTTGTTTAAAATCCTCTGTCTGTGTGTATATTCTGTGGAACCGTGATAATTGTCATTTGAAATAAACTTTTGTGTCCAATTGGTTGTGTAGAGTGAATATGGGTCCGTTGAATGTGGTTGTGTCCAAGAAATTAACCAAATTGTGATGACCTACGGATTTACATTTTATACAGCGATTATGCTTGTTAAGATGTACAAAAACATTACAAATTCCTCCTCCTCAAATATAAATAAATAAATAAATCAAGTTTTTAATTGTTTGGATGTCGTCTTGTGTATCAGTCTTAGTATAAAGGCTGTCCACATCAATTGTGAATAGAAAAGAGCGGACCTTGTGTGTAAAGTCCGGATCCTGGCATTGGACTCTGTTCTGCGCTGGTGTGTTTGGATTGTTGTTTGACTTACGGATGGGCTGCTGATACCGCCACGGTCGGTAGTTATTCCAGCCATTATTGCGGATGATGTACGGGCGCTGGTTAGATGATGAGCCGGCGGTCACACGCGGGCGTCCTCCGTCATACCAGCCGGTGCGCATCTGGCCGCGCGGCGCTGCTACAAAAGTCTTCGGGGACTGTTGGATGACCACGGCTGGACTGCTGGTCAGCTCTGGTCAATTGTGAATGTTTGTGAAAGACAACATTGTTTATTTTGACCACCGTATGTAGTTACTGTGAAAAATGTAACAAGTGTTCATCTTGTCTCATTTTGTGCTTGTCTCGCTCATATAGCGTCATTTTGCCAGGAAAATCAAAGGAAAGTCAATATTTAAGATTCATTTCTTTTTCTGTGTCAAACTGTCTTAGAATGACAATCCCACTTTAGAAACATCAATTGTGCATGTTTTTGAAGGACAACATGATTTATTTTGACTTGGTGTTGAGTTACTGTGAAAAATGCAACACGTCTCATTTTGTGCTTGTCTCGCTCGTACAGTTTGAGATTGACAGTGAAATCAGATGAATGTCACTATTTAAAACTCAGCTGTTGTTATATGTCAAACTGTCTTCGAATGACAATTCCCCTCCCCACCCTCTGCTCTCCTCCTCGACACTTTCATTAAGGCCGTGTGGATATGCTGTTCCTGATTAATTAACCCAATCTCTCTCAGCTCTTCTTCTCTGGGCCGTGGACCATTTTGGTTTACACTCCAGGGTCAGGGCATGTACTGGATCCCAGTCAGGGGAGACAAATGCTGGAAAACATGCCGGTCAGTATTCTTTTGTTCTACAATATTGTATTTATGACATGCAATCTGTACATGTATTGTCAGGCTTGTTTCTCCCACATATCTTTTGCCACATTATTTACAAATCACCATATACACACATTTTTGAAAGAAATATTCCCCTGTCTGGCGGTTTTAAACCCCTCTTATTCGCGCAAGTCGTCCAGCAATCCTTGTCGTTCGAAATAATTCCAAAAATGGCCCTGGAGTGCCCTCTGCTGGATAAAGCCGAGAACAGCACTTTGGTGGCTTGTTTAAAATCCTCTGTCTGTGTGTATATTCTGTGGAACCGTGATAATTGTCATTTGAAATAAACTTTTGTGTCCAATTGGTTGTGTAGAGTGAATATGGGTCCGTTGAATGTGGTTGTGTCCAAGAAATTAACCAAATTGTGATGACCTACGGATTTACATTTTATACAGCGATTATGCTTGTTAAGATGTACAAAAACATTACAAATTCCTCCTCCTCAAATATAAATAAATAAATAAATCAAGTTTTTAATTGCTTGGATGTCGTCTTGTGTATCAGTCTTAGTATAAAGGCTGTCCACATCAATTGTGAATAGAAAAGAGCGGACCTTGTGTGTAAAGTCCGGATCCTGGCATTGGACTCTGTTCTGCGCTGGTGTGTTTGGATTGTTGTTTGACTTACGGATGGGCTGCTGATACCGCCACGGTCGGTAGTTATTCCAGCCATTATTGCGGATGATGTACGGGCGCTGGTTAGATGATGAGCCGGCGGTCACACGCGGGCGTCCTCCGTCATACCAGCCGGTGCGCATCTGGCCGCGCGGCGCTGCTACAAAAGTCTTCGGGGACTGTTGGATAACCACGGCGGGACTGCTGGTCAGCTCTGGTCAATTGTGAATGTTTGTGAAAGACAACATTGTTTATTTTGACCACCGTATGTAGTTACTGTGAAAAATGTAACAAGTGTTCATCTTGTCTCATTTTGTGCTTGTCTCGCTCATATAGCGTCATTTTGCCAGGAAAATCAAAGGAAAGTCAATATTTAAGATTCATTTCTTTTTCTGTGTCAAACTGTCTTAGAATGACAATCCCACTTTAGAAACATCAATTGTGCATGTTTTTGAAGGACAACATGATTTATTTTGACTTGGTGTTGAGTTACTGTGAAAAATGCAACACGTCTCATTTTGTGCTTGTCTCGCTCGTACAGTTTGAGATTGACAGTGAAATCAGATGAATGTCACTATTTAAAACTCAGCTGTTGTTATGTGTCAAACTGTCTTCGAATGACAATTCCCCTCCCCACCCTCTGCTCTCCTCCTCGACACTTCCATTAAGGCCGTGTGGATATGCTGTTCCTGATTAATTAACCCAATCTCTCTCAGCTCTTCTTCTCTGGGCCGTGGACCATTTTGGTTTACACTCCAGGGTCAGGGCATGTACTGGATCCCAGTCAGGGGAGACAAATGCTGGAAAACATGCCGGTCAGTATTCTTTTGTTCTACAATATTGTATTTATGACATGCAATCTGTACATGTATTGTCAGGCTTGTTTCTCCCACATATCTTTTGCCACATTATTTACAAATCACCATATACACACATTTTTGAAAGAAATATTCCCCTGTCTGGCGCTTTTAAACCCCTCTTATTCGCGCAAGTCGTCCAGCAATCCTTGTCGTTCGAAATAATTCCAAAAATGGCCCTGGAGTGCCCTCTGCTGGATAAAGCCGAGAACAGCACTTTGGTGGCTTGTTTAAAATCCTCTGTCTGTGTGTATATTCTGTGGAACCGTGATAATTGTCATTTGAAATAAACTTTTGTGTCCAATTGGTTGTGTAGAGTGAATATGGGTCCGTTGAATGTGGTTGTGTCCAAGAAATTAACCAAATTGTGATGACCTACGGATTTACATTTTATACAGCGATTATGCTTGTTAAGATGTACAAAAACATTACAAATTCCTCCTCCTCAAATATAAATAAATAAATAAATCAAGTTTTTAATTGCTTGGATGTCGTCTTGTGTATCAGTCTTAGTATAAAGGCTGTCCACATCAATTGTGAATAGAAAAGAGCGGACCTTGTGTGTAAAGTCCGGATCCTGGCATTGGACTCTGTTCTGCGCTGGTGTGTTTGGATTGTTGTTTGACTTACGGATGGGCTGCTGATACCGCCACGGTCGGTAGTTATTCCAGCCATTATTGCGGATGATGTACGGGCGCTGGTTAGATGATGAGCCGGCGGTCACACGCGGGCGTCCTCCGTCATACCAGCCGGTGCGCATCTGGCCGCGCGGCGCTGCTACAAAAGTCTTCGGGGACTGTTGGATAACCACGGCGGGACTGCTGGTCAGCTCTGGTCAATTGTGAATGTTTGTGAAAGACAACATTGTTTATTTTGACCACCGTATGTAGTTACTGTGAAAAATGTAACAAGTGTTCATCTTGTCTCATTTTGTGCTTGTCTCGCTCATATAGCGTCATTTTGCCAGGAAAATCAAAGGAAAGTCAATATTTAAGATTCATTTCTTTTTCTGTGTCAAACTGTCTTAGAATGACAATCCCACTTTAGAAACATCAATTGTGCATGTTTTTGAAGGACAACATGATTTATTTTGACTTGGTGTTGAGTTACTGTGAAAAATGCAACACGTCTCATTTTGTGCTTGTCTCGCTCGTACAGTTTGAGATTGACAGTGAAATCAGATGAATGTCACTATTTAAAACTCAGCTGTTGTTATGTGTCAAACTGTCTTCGAATGACAATTCCCCTCCCCACCCTCTGCTCTCCTCCTCGACACTTTCATTAAGGCCGTGTGGATATGCTGTTCCTGATTAATTAACCCAATCTCTCTCAGCTCTTCTTCTCTGGGCCGTGGACCATTTTGGTTTACACTCCAGGGTCAGGGCATGTACTGGATCCCAGTCAGGGGAGACAAATGCTGGAAAACATGCCGGTCAGTATTCTTTTGTTCTACAATATTGTATTTATGACATGCAATCTGTACATGTATTGTCAGGCTTGTTTCTCCCACATATCTTTTGCCACATTATTTACAAATCACCATATACACACATTTTTGAAAGAAATATTCCCCTGTCTGGCGCTTTTAAACCCCTCTTATTCGCGCAAGTCGTCCAGCAATCCTTGTCGTTCGAAATAATTCCAAAAATGGCCCTGGAGTGCCCTCTGCTGGATAAAGCCGAGAACAGCACTTTGGTGGCTTGTTTAAAATCCTCTGTCTGTGTGTATATTCTGTGGAACCGTGATAATTGTCATTTGAAATAAACTTTTGTGTCCAATTGGTTGTGTAGAGTGAATATGGGTCCGTTGAATGTGGTTGTGTCCAAGAAATTAACCAAATTGTGATGACCTACGGATTTACATTTTATACAGCGATTATGCTTGTTAAGATGTACAAAAACATTACAAATTCCTCCTCCTCAAATATAAATAAATAAATAAATCAAGTTTTTAATTGTTTGGATGTCGTCTTGTGTATCAGTCTTAGTATAAAGGCTGTCCACATCAATTGTGAATAGAAAAGAGCGGACCTTGTGTGTAAAGTCCGGATCCTGGCATTGGACTCTGTTCTGCGCTGGTGTGTTTGGATTGTTGTTTGACTTACGGATGGGCTGCTGATACCGCCACGGTCGGTAGTTATTCCAGCCATTATTGCGGATGATGTACGGGCGCTGGTTAGATGATGAGCCGGCGGTCACACGCGGGCGTCCTCCGTCATACCAGCCGGTGCGCATCTGGCCGCGCGGCGCTGCTACAAAAGTCTTCGGGGACTGTTGGATGACCACGGCTGGACTGCTGGTCAGCTCTGGTCAATTGTGAATGTTTGTGAAAGACAACATTGTTTATTTTGACCACCGTATGTAGTTACTGTGAAAAATGTAACAAGTGTTCATCTTGTCTCATTTTGTGCTTGTCTCGCTCATATAGCGTCATTTTGCCAGGAAAATCAAAGGAAAGTCAATATTTAAGATTCATTTCTTTTTCTGTGTCAAACTGTCTTAGAATGACAATCCCACTTTAGAAACATCAATTGTGCATGTTTTTGAAGGACAACATGATTTATTTTGACTTGGTGTTGAGTTACTGTGAAAAATGCAACACGTCTCATTTTGTGCTTGTCTCGCTCGTACAGTTTGAGATTGACAGTGAAATCAGATGAATGTCACTATTTAAAACTCAGCTGTTGTTATATGTCAAACTGTCTTCGAATGACAATTCCCCTCCCCACCCTCTGCTCTCCTCCTCGACACTTTCATTAAGGCCGTGTGGATATGCTGTTCCTGATTAATTAACCCAATCTCTCTCAGCTCTTCTTCTCTGGGCCGTGGACCATTTTGGTTTACACTCCAGGGTCAGGGCATGTACTGGATCCCAGTCAGGGGAGACAAATGCTGGAAAACATGCCGGTCAGTATTCTTTTGTTCTACAATATTGTATTTATGACATGCAATCTGTACATGTATTGTCAGGCTTGTTTCTCCCACATATCTTTTGCCACATTATTTACAAATCACCATATACACACATTTTTGAAAGAAATATTCCCCTGTCTGGCGGTTTTAAACCCCTCTTATTCGCGCAAGTCGTCCAGCAATCCTTGTCGTTCGAAATAATTCCAAAAATGGCCCTGGAGTGCCCTCTGCTGGATAAAGCCGAGAACAGCACTTTGGTGGCTTGTTTAAAATCCTCTGTCTGTGTGTATATTCTGTGGAACCGTGATAATTGTCATTTGAAATAAACTTTTGTGTCCAATTGGTTGTGTAGAGTGAATATGGGTCCGTTGAATGTGGTTGTGTCCAAGAAATTAACCAAATTGTGATGACCTACGGATTTACATTTTATACAGCGATTATGCTTGTTAAGATGTACAAAAACATTACAAATTCCTCCTCCTCAAATATAAATAAATAAATAAATCAAGTTTTTAATTGCTTGGATGTCGTCTTGTGTATCAGTCTTAGTATAAAGGCTGTCCACATCAATTGTGAATAGAAAAGAGCGGACCTTGTGTGTAAAGTCCGGATCCTGGCATTGGACTCTGTTCTGCGCTGGTGTGTTTGGATTGTTGTTTGACTTACGGATGGGCTGCTGATACCGCCACGGTCGGTAGTTATTCCAGCCATTATTGCGGATGATGTACGGGCGCTGGTTAGATGATGAGCCGGCGGTCACACGCGGGCGTCCTCCGTCATACCAGCCGGTGCGCATCTGGCCGCGCGGCGCTGCTACAAAAGTCTTCGGGGACTGTTGGATGACCACGGCTGGACTGCTGGTTAGCTCTGGTCAATTGTGAATGTTTGTGAAAGACAACATTGTTTATTTTGACCACCGTATGTAGTTACTGTGAAAAATGTAACAAGTGTTCATCTTGTCTCATTTTGTGCTTGTCTCGCTCATATAGCGTCATTTTGCCAGGAAAATCAAAGGAAAGTCAATATTTAAGATTCATTTCTTTTTCTGTGTCAAACTGTCTTAGAATGACAATCCCACTTTAGAAACATCAATTGTGCATGTTTTTGAAGGACAACGTGATTTATTTTGACTTGGTTACTGTGAAAAATGCAACACGTCTCATTTTGTGCTTGTCTCGCTCGTACAGTTTGAGATTGACAGTGAAATCAGATGAATGTCACTATTTAAAACTCAGCTGTTGTTATGTGTGAAACTGTCTTCGAATGACAATTCCCCTCCCCAGGGCCGTGGACCATTTTGGTTTACACTCCAGGGTCAGGGCATGTACTGGATCCCAGTCAGGGGAGACAAATGCTGGAAAACATGCCGGTCAGTATTCTTTTGTTCTACAATATTGTATTTATGACATGCAATCTGTACATGTATTGTCAGGCTTGTTTCTCCCACATATCTTTTGCCACATTATTTACAAATCACCATATACACACATTTTTGAAAGAAATATTCCCCTGTCTGGCGCTTTTAAACCCCTCTTATTCGCGCAAGTCGTCTAGCAATCCTTGTCGTTCGAAATGATTCCAAAAATGGCCCTGGAGTGCCCTCTGCTGGATAAAGCCGAGAACAGCACTTTGGTGGCTTGTTTAAAATCCTCTGTCTGTGTGTATATTCTGTGGAACCGTGATAATTGTCATTTGAAATAAACTTTTGTGTCCAATTGGTTGTGTAGAGTGAATATGGGTCCGTTGAATGTGGTTGTGTCCAAGAAATTAACCAAATTGTGATGACCTACGGATTTACATTTTATACAGCGATTATGCTTGTTAAGATGTACAAAAACATTACAAATTCCTCCTCCTCAAATATAAATAGATAAATAAATAAATCAAGTTTTTAATTGCTTGGATGTCGTCTTGTGTATCAATCTTAGTATAAAGGCTGTCCACATCAATTGTGAATAGAAAAGAGCGGACCTTGTGTGTAAAGTCCGGATCCTGGCATTGGACTCTGTTCTGCGCTGGTGTGTTTGGATTGTTGTTTGACTTACGGATGGGCTGCTGATACCGCCACGGTCGGTAGTTATTCCAGCCTTTATTGCGGATGATGTACGGGCGCTGGTTAGATGATGAGCCGGCGGTCACACGCGGGCGTCCTCCGTCATACCAGCCGGTGCGCATCTGGCCGCGCGGCGCTGCTACAAAAGTCTTCGGGGACTGTTGGATGACCACGGCGGGACTGCTGGTCAGCTCTGGTCAATTGTGAATGTTTGTGAAAGACAACATTGTTTATTTTGACCACCGTATGTAGTTACTGTGAAAAATGTAACAAGTGTTCATCTTGTCTCATTTTGTGCTTGTCTCGCTCATATAGCGTCATTTTGCCAGGAAAATCAAAGGAAAGTCAATATTTAAGATTCATTTCTTTTTCTGTGTCAAACTGTCTTAGAATGACAATCCCACTTTAGAAACATCAATTGTGCATGTTTTTGAAGGACAACATGATTTATTTTGACTTGGTGTTGAGTTACTGTGAAAAATGCAACACGTCTCATTTTGTGCTTGTCTCGCTCGTACAGTTTGAGATTGACAGTGAAATCAGATGAATGTCACTATTTAAAACTCAGCTGTTGTTATGTGTCAAACTGTCTTCGAATGACAATTCCCCTCCCCAGGGCCGTGGACCATTTTGGTTTACACTCCAGGGTCAGGGCATGTACTGGATCCCAGTCAGGGGAGACAAATGCTGGAAAACATGCCGGTCAGTATTCTTTTGTTCTACAATATTGTATTTATGACATGCAATCTGTACATGTATTGTCAGGCTTGTTTCTCCCACATATCTTTTGCCACATTATTTACAAATCACCATATACACACATTTTTGAAAGAAATATTCCCCTGTCTGGCGGTTTTAAACCCCTCTTATTCGCGCAAGTCGTCCAGCAATCCGTGTCGTTCGAAATAATTCCAAAAATGGCCCTGGAGTGCCCTCTGCTGGATAAAGCCGAGAACAGCACTTTGGTAGCTTGTTTAAAATCCTCTGTCTGTGTGTATATTCTGTGGAACCGTGATAATTGTCATTTGAAATAAACTTTTGTGTCCAATTGGTTGTGTAGAGTGAATATGGGTCCGTTGAATGTGGTTGTGTCCAAGAAATTAACCAAATTGTGATGACCTACGGATTTACATTTTATACAGCGATTATGCTTGTTAAGATGTACAAAAACATTACAAATTCCTCCTCCTCAAATATAAATAAATAAATAAATCAAGTTTTTAATTGCTTGGATGTCGTCTTGTGTATCAGTCTTAGTATAAAGGCTGTCCACATCAATTGTGAATAGAAAAGAGCGGACCTTGTGTGTAAAGTCCGGATCCTGGCATTGGACTCTGTTCTGCGCTGGTGTGTTTGGATTGTTGTTTGACTTACGGATGGGCTGCTGATACCGCCACGGTCGGTAGTTATTCCAGCCATTATTGCGGATGATGTACGGGCGCTGGTTAGATGATGAGCCGGCGGTCACACGCGGGCGTCCTCCGTCATACCAGCCGGTGCGCATCTGGCCGCGCGGCGCTGCTACAAAAGTCTTCGGGGACTGTTGGATAACCACGGCGGGACTGCTGGTCAGCTCTGGTCAATTGTGAATGTTTGTGAAAGACAACATTGTTTATTTTGACCACCGTATGTAGTTACTGTGAAAAATGTAACAAGTGTTCATCTTGTCTCATTTTGTGCTTGTCTCGCTCATATAGCGTCATTTTGCCAGGAAAATCAAAGGAAAGTCAATATTTAAGATTCATTTCTTTTTCTGTGTCAAACTGTCTTAGAATGACAATCCCACTTTAGAAACATCAATTGTGCATGTTTTTGAAGGACAACATGATTTATTTTGACTTGGTGTTGAGTTACTGTGAAAAATGCAACACGTCTCATTTTGTGCTTGTCTCGCTCGTACAGTTTGAGATTGACAGTGAAATCAGATGAATGTCACTATTTAAAACTCAGCTGTTGTTATGTGTCAAACTGTCTTCGAATGACAATTCCCCTCCCCACCCTCTGCTCTCCTCCTCGACACTTTCATTAAGGCCGTGTGGATATGCTGTTCCTGATTAATTAACCCAATCTCTCTCAGCTCTTCTTCTCTGGGCCGTGGACCATTTTGGTTTACACTCCAGGGTCAGGGCATGTACTGGATCCCAGTCAGGGGAGACAAATGCTGGAAAACATGCCGGTCAGTATTCTTTTGTTCTACAATATTGTATTTATGACATGCAATCTGTACATGTATTGTCAGGCTTGTTTCTCCCACATATCTTTTGCCACATTATTTACAAATCACCATATACACACATTTTTGAAAGAAATATTCCCCTGTCTGGCGCTTTTAAACCCCTCTTATTCGCGCAAGTCGTCCAGCAATCCTTGTCGTTCGAAATAATTCCAAAAATGGCCCTGGAGTGCCCTCTGCTGGATAAAGCCGAGAACAGCACTTTGGTGGCTTGTTTAAAATCCTCTGTCTGTGTGTATATTCTGTGGAACCGTGATAATTGTCATTTGAAATAAACTTTTGTGTCCAATTGGTTGTGTAGAGTGAATATGGGTCCGTTGAATGTGGTTGTGTCCAAGAAATTAACCAAATTGTGATGACCTACGGATTTACATTTTATACAGCGATTATGCTTGTTAAGATGTACAAAAACATTACAAATTCCTCCTCCTCAAATATAAATAAATAAATAAATCAAGTTTTTAATTGCTTGGATGTCGTCTTGTGTATCAGTCTTAGTATAAAGGCTGTCCACATCAATTGTGAATAGAAAAGAGCGGACCTTGTGTGTAAAGTCCGGATCCTGGCATTGGACTCTGTTCTGCGCTGGTGTGTTTGGATTGTTGTTTGACTTACGGATGGGCTGCTGATACCGCCACGGTCGGTAGTTATTCCAGCCATTATTGCGGATGATGTACGGGCGCTGGTTAGATGATGAGCCGGCGGTCACACGCGGGCGTCCTCCGTCATACCAGCCGGTGCGCATCTGGCCGCGCGGCGCTGCTACAAAAGTCTTCGGGGACTGTTGGATGACCACGGCGGGACTGCTGGTCAGCTCTGGTCAATTGTGAATGTTTGTGAAAGACAACATTGTTTATTTTGACCACCGTATGTAGTTACTGTGAAAAATGTAACAAGTGTTCATCTTGTCTCATTTTGTGCTTGTCTCGCTCATATAGCGTCATTTTGCCAGGAAAATCAAAGGAAAGTCAATATTTAAGATTCATTTCTTTTTCTGTGTCAAACTGTCTTAGAATGACAATCCCACTTTAGAAACATCAATTGTGCATGTTTTTGAAGGACAACATGATTTATTTTGACTTGGTGTTGAGTTACTGTGAAAAATGCAACACGTCTCATTTTGTGCTTGTCTCGCTCGTACAGTTTGAGATTGACAGTGAAATCAGATGAATGTCACTATTTAAAACTCAGCTGTTGTTATGTGTCAAACTGTCTTCGAATGACAATTCCCCTCCCCAGGGCCGTGGACCATTTTGGTTTACACTCCAGGGTCAGGGCATGTACTGGATCCCAGTCAGGGGAGACAAATGCTGGAAAACATGCCGGTCAGTATTCTTTTGTTCTACAATATTGTATTTATGACATGCAATCTGTACATGTATTGTCAGGCTTGTTTCTCCCACATATCTTTTGCCACATTATTTACAAATCACCATATACACACATTTTTGAAAGAAATATTCCCCTGTCTGGCGCTTTTAAACCCCTCTTATTCGCGCAAGTCGTCTAGCAATCCTTGTCGTTCGAAATGATTCCAAAAATGGCCCTGGAGTGCCCTCTGCTGGATAAAGCTGAGAACAGCACTTTGGTGGCTTGTTTAAAATCCTCTGTCTGTGTGTATATTCTGTGGAACCGTGATAATTGTCATTTGAAATAAACTTTTGTGTCCAATTGGTTGTGTAGAGTGAATATGGGTCCGTTGAATGTGGTTGTGTCCAAGAAATTAACCAAATTGTGATGACCTACGGATTTACATTTTATACAGCGATTATGCTTGTTAAGATGTACAAAAACATTACAAATTCCTCCTCCTCAAATATAAATAGATAAATAAATAAATCAAGTTTTTAATTGCTTGGATGTCGTCTTGTGTATCAATCTTAGTATAAAGGCTGTCCACATCAATTGTGAATAGAAAAGAGCGGACCTTGTGTGTAAAGTCCGGATCCTGGCATTGGACTCTGTTCTGCGCTGGTGTGTTTGGATTGTTGTTTGACTTACGGATGGGCTGCTGATACCGCCACGGTCGGTAGTTATTCCAGCCTTTATTGCGGATGATGTACGGGCGCTGGTTAGATGATGAGCCGGCGGTCACACGCGGGCGTCCTCCGTCATACCAGCCGGTGCGCATCTGGCCGCGCGGCGCTGCTACAAAAGTCTTCGGGGACTGTTGGATAACCACGGCGGGACTGCTGGTCAGCTCTGGTCAATTGTGAATGTTTGTGAAAGACAACATTGTTTATTTTGACCACCGTATGTAGTTACTGTGAAAAATGTAACAAGTGTTCATCTTGTCTCATTTTGTGCTTGTCTCGCTCATATAGCGTCATTTTGCCAGGAAAATCAAAGGAAAGTCAATATTTAAGATTCATTTCTTTTTCTGTGTCAAACTGTCTTAGAATGACAATCCCACTTTAGAAACATCAATTGTGCATGTTTTTGAAGGACAACATGATTTATTTTGACTTGGTGTTGAGTTACTGTGAAAAATGCAACACGTCTCATTTTGTGCTTGTCTCGCTCGTACAGTTTGAGATTGACAGTGAAATCAGATGAATGTCACTATTTAAAACTCAGCTGTTGTTATGTGTCAAACTGTCTTCGAATGACAATTCCCCTCCCCAGGGCCGTGGACCATTTTGGTTTACACTCCAGGGTCAGGGCATGTACTGGATCCCAGTCAGGGGAGACAAATGCTGGAAAACATGCCGGTCAGTATTCTTTTGTTCTACAATATTGTATTTATGACATGCAATCTGTACATGTATTGTCAGGCTTGTTTCTCCCACATATCTTTTGCCACATTATTTACAAATCACCATATACACACATTTTTGAAAGAAATATTCCCCTGTCTGGCGCTTTTAAACCCCTCTTATTCGCGCAAGTCGTCTAGCAATCCTTGTCGTTCGAAATGATTCCAAAAATGGCCCTGGAGTGCCCTCTGCTGGATAAAGCTGAGAACAGCACTTTGGTGGCTTGTTTAAAATCCTCTGTCTGTGTGTATATTCTGTGGAACCGTGATAATTGTCATTTGAAATAAACTTTTGTGTCCAATTGGTTGTGTAGAGTGAATATGGGTCCGTTGAATGTGGTTGTGTCCAAGAAATTAACCAAATTGTGATGACCTACGGATTTACATTTTATACAGCGATTATGCTTGTTAAGATGTACAAAAACATTACAAATTCCTCCTCCTCAAATATAAATAGATAAATAAATAAATCAAGTTTTTAATTGCTTGGATGTCGTCTTGTGTATCAATCTTAGTATAAAGGCTGTCCACATCAATTGTGAATAGAAAAGAGCGGACCTTGTGTGTAAAGTCCGGATCCTGGCATTGGACTCTGTTCTGCGCTGGTGTGTTTGGATTGTTGTTTGACTTACGGATGGGCTGCTGATACCGCCACGGTCGGTAGTTATTCCAGCCTTTATTGCGGATGATGTACGGGCGCTGGTTAGATGATGAGCCGGCGGTCACACGCGGGCGTCCTCCGTCATACCAGCCGGTGCGCATCTGGCCGCGCGGCGCTGCTACAAAAGTCTTCGGGGACTGTTGGATAACCACGGCGGGACTGCTGGTCAGCTCTGGTCAATTGTGAATGTTTGTGAAAGACAACATTGTTTATTTTGACCACCGTATGTAGTTACTGTGAAAAATGTAACAAGTGTTCATCTTGTCTCATTTTGTGCTTGTCTCGCTCATATAGCGTCATTTTGCCAGGAAAATCAAAGGAAAGTCAATATTTAAGATTCATTTCTTTTTCTGTGTCAAACTGTCTTAGAATGACAATCCCACTTTAGAAACATCAATTGTGCATGTTTTTGAAGGACAACATGATTTATTTTGACTTGGTGTTGAGTTACTGTGAAAAATGCAACACGTCTCATTTTGTGCTTGTCTCGCTCGTACAGTTTGAGATTGACAGTGAAATCAGATGAATGTCACTATTTAAAACTCAGCTGTTGTTATGTGTGAAACTGTCTTCGAATGACAATTCCCCTCCCCAGGGCCGTGGACCATTTTGGTTTACACTCCAGGGTCAGGGCATGTACTGGATCCCAGTCAGGGGAGACAAATGCTGGAAAACATGCCGGTCAGTATTCTTTTGTTCTACAATATTGCATTTATGACATGCAATCTGTACATGTATTGTCAGGCTTGTTTCTCCCACATATCTTTTGCCACATTATTTACAAATCACCATATACACACATTTTTGAAAGAAATATTCCCCTGTCTGGCGCTTTTAAACCCCTCTTATTCGCGCAAGTCGTCTAGCAATCCTTGTCGTTCGAAATGATTCCAAAAATGGCCCTGGAGTGCCCTCTGCTGGATAAAGCTGAGAACAGCACTTTGGTGGCTTGTTTAAAATCCTCTGTCTGTGTGTATATTCTGTGGAACCGTGATAATTGTCATTTGAAATAAACTTTTGTGTCCAATTGGTTGTGTAGAGTGAATATGGGTCCGTTGAATGTGGTTGTGTCCAAGAAATTAACCAAATTGTGATGACTTATGGATTTACATTTTATACAGCGATTATGCTTGTTAAGATGTACAAAAACATTACAAATTCCTCCTCCTCAAATATAAATAAATAAATCAAGTTTTTAATTGCTTGGATGTCGTCTTGTGTATCAATCTTAGTATAAAGGCTGTCCACATCAATTGTGAATAGAAAAGAGCGGACCTTGTGTGTAAAGTCCGGATCCTGGCATTGGACTCTGTTCTGCGCTGGTGTGTTTGGATTGTTGTTTGACTTACGGATGGGCTGCTGATACCGCCACGGTCGGTAGTTATTCCAGCCTTTATTGCGGATGATGTACGGGCGCTGGTTAGATGATGAGCCGGCGGTCACACGCGGGCGTCCTCCGTCATACCAGCCGGTGCGCATCTGGCCGCGCGGCGCTGCTACAAAAGTCTTCGGGGACTGTTGGATAACCACGGCGGGACTGCTGGTCAGCTCTGGTCAATTGTGAATGTTTGTGAAAGACAACATTGTTTATTTTGACCACCGTATGTAGTTACTGTGAAAAATGTAACAAGTGTTCATCTTGTCTCATTTTGTGCTTGTCTCGCTCATATAGCGTCATTTTGCCAGGAAAATCAAAGGAAAGTCAATATTTAAGATTCATTTCTTTTTCTGTGTCAAACTGTCTTAGAATGACAATCCCACTTTAGAAACATCAATTGTGCATGTTTTTGAAGGACAACATGATTTATTTTGACTTGGTGTTGAGTTACTGTGAAAAATGCAACACGTCTCATTTTGTGCTTGTCTCGCTCGTACAGTTTGAGATTGACAGTGAAATCAGATGAATGTCACTATTTAAAACTCAGCTGTTGTTATGTGTGAAACTGTCTTCGAATGACAATTCCCCTCCCCAGGGCCGTGGACCATTTTGGTTTACACTCCAGGGTCAGGGCATGTACTGGATCCCAGTCAGGGGAGACAAATGCTGGAAAACATGCCGGTCAGTATTCTTTTGTTCTACAATATTGTATTTATGACATGCAATCTGTACATGTATTGTCAGGCTTGTTTCTCCCACATATCTTTTGCCACATTATTTACAAATCACCATATACACACATTTTTGAAAGAAATATTCCCCTGTCTGGCGCTTTTAAACCCCTCTTATTCGCGCAAGTCGTCTAGCAATCCTTGTCGTTCGAAATGATTCCAAAAATGGCCCTGGAGTGCCCTCTGCTGGATAAAGCCGAGAACAGCACTTTGGTGGCTTGTTTAAAATCCTCTGTCTGTGTGTATATTCTGTGGAACCGTGATAATTGTCATTTGAAATAAACTTTTGTGTCCAATTGGTTGTGTAGAGTGAATATGGGTCCGTTGAATGTGGTTGTGTCCAAGAAATTAACCAAATTGTGATGACCTACGGATTTACATTTTATACAGCGATTATGCTTGTTAAGATGTACAAAAACATTACAAATTCCTCCTCCTCAAATATAAATAGATAAATAAATAAATCAAGTTTTTAATTGCTTGGATGTCGTCTTGTGTATCAATCTTGGTATAAAGGCTGTCCACATCAATTGTGAATAGAAAAGAGCGGACCTTGTGTGTAAAGTCCGGATCCTGGCATTGGACTCTGTTCTGCGCTGGTGTGTTTGGATTGTTGTTTGACTTACGGATGGGCTGCTGATACCGCCACGGTCGGTAGTTATTCCAGCCTTTATTGCGGATGATGTACGGGCGCTGGTTAGATGATGAGCCGGCGGTCACACGCGGGCGTCCTCCGTCATACCAGCCGGTGCGCATCTGGCCGCGCGGCGCTGCTACAAAAGTCTTCGGGGACTGTTGGATAACCACGGCGGGACTGCTGGTCAGCTCTGGTCAATTGTGAATGTTTGTGAAAGACAACATTGTTTATTTTGACCACCGTATGTAGTTACTGTGAAAAATGTAACAAGTGTTCATCTTGTCTCATTTTGTGCTTGTCTCGCTCATATAGCGTCATTTTGCCAGGAAAATCAAAGGAAAGTCAATATTTAAGATTCATTTCTTTTTCTGTGTCAAACTGTCTTAGAATGACAATCCCACTTTAGAAACATCAATTGTGCATGTTTTTGAAGGACAACATGATTTATTTTGACTTGGTGTTGAGTTACTGTGAAAAATGCAACACGTCTCATTTTGTGCTTGTCTCGCTCGTACAGTTTGAGATTGACAGTGAAATCAGATGAATGTCACTATTTAAAACTCAGCTGTTGTTATGTGTGAAACTGTCTTCGAATGACAATTCCCCTCCCCAGGGCCGTGGACCATTTTGGTTTACACTCCAGGGTCAGGGCATGTACTGGATCCCAGTCAGGGGAGACAAATGCTGGAAAACATGCCGGTCAGTATTCTTTTGTTCTACAATATTGTATTTATGACATGCAATCTGTACATGTATTGTCAGGCTTGTTTCTCCCACATATCTTTTGCCACATTATTTACAAATCACCATATACACACATTTTTGAAAGAAATATTCCCCTGTCTGGCGCTTTTAAACCCCTCTTATTCGCGCAAGTCGTCTAGCAATCCTTGTCGTTCGAAATGATTCCAAAAATGGCCCTGGAGTGCCCTCTGCTGGATAAAGCCGAGAACAGCACTTTGGTGGCTTGTTTAAAATCCTCTGTCTGTGTGTATATTCTGTGGAACCGTGATAATTGTCATTTGAAATAAACTTTTGTGTCCAATTGGTTGTGTAGAGTGAATATGGGTCCGTTGAATGTGGTTGTGTCCAAGAAATTAACCAAATTGTGATGACCTACGGATTTACATTTTATACAGCGATTATGCTTGTTAAGATGTACAAAAACATTACAAATTCCTCCTCCTCAAATATAAATAGATAAATAAATAAATCAAGTTTTTAATTGCTTGGATGTCGTCTTGTGTATCAATCTTGGTATAAAGGCTGTCCACATCAATTGTGAATAGAAAAGAGCGGACCTTGTGTGTAAAGTCCGGATCCTGGCATTGGACTCTGTTCTGCGCTGGTGTGTTTGGATTGTTGTTTGACTTACGGATGGGCTGCTGATACCGCCACGGTCGGTAGTTATTCCAGCCTTTATTGCGGATGATGTACGGGCGCTGGTTAGATGATGAGCCGGCGGTCACACGCGGGCGTCCTCCGTCATACCAGCCGGTGCGCATCTGGCCGCGCGGCGCTGCTACAAAAGTCTTCGGGGACTGTTGGATAACCACGGCGGGACTGCTGGTCAGCTCTGGTCAATTGTGAATGTTTGTGAAAGACAACATTGTTTATTTTGACCACCGTATGTAGTTACTGTGAAAAATGTAACAAGTGTTCATCTTGTCTCATTTTGTGCTTGTCTCGCTCATATAGCGTCATTTTGCCAGGAAAATCAAAGGAAAGTCAATATTTAAGATTCATTTCTTTTTCTGTGTCAAACTGTCTTAGAATGACAATCCCACTTTAGAAACATCAATTGTGCATGTTTTTGAAGGACAACATGATTTATTTTGACTTGGTGTTGAGTTACTGTGAAAAATGCAACACGTCTCATTTTGTGCTTGTCTCGCTCGTACAGTTTGAGATTGACAGTGAAATCAGATGAATGTCACTATTTAAAACTCAGCTGTTGTTATGTGTGAAACTGTCTTCGAATGACAATTCCCCTCCCCAGGGCCGTGGACCATTTTGGTTTACACTCCAGGGTCAGGGCATGTACTGGATCCCAGTCAGGGGAGACAAATGCTGGAAAACATGCCGGTCAGTATTCTTTTGTTCTACAATATTGTATTTATGACATGCAATCTGTACATGTATTGTCAGGCTTGTTTCTCCCACATATCTTTTGCCACATTATTTACAAATCACCATATACACACATTTTTGAAAGAAATATTCCCCTGTCTGGCGCTTTTAAACCCCTCTTATTCGCGCAAGTCGTCTAGCAATCCTTGTCGTTCGAAATGATTCCAAAAATGGCCCTGGAGTGCCCTCTGCTGGATAAAGCCGAGAACAGCACTTTGGTGGCTTGTTTAAAATCCTCTGTCTGTGTGTATATTCTGTGGAACCGTGATAATTGTCATTTGAAATAAACTTTTGTGTCCAATTGGTTGTGTAGAGTGAATATGGGTCCGTTGAATGTGGTTGTGTCCAAGAAATTAACCAAATTGTGATGACCTACGGATTTACATTTTATACAGCGATTATGCTTGTTAAGATGTACAAAAACATTACAAATTCCTCCTCCTCAAATATAAATAGATAAATAAATAAATCAAGTTTTTAATTGCTTGGATGTCGTCTTGTGTATCAATCTTGGTATAAAGGCTGTCCACATCAATTGTGAATAGAAAAGAGCGGACCTTGTGTGTAAAGTCCGGATCCTGGCATTGGACTCTGTTCTGCGCTGGTGTGTTTGGATTGTTGTTTGACTTACGGATGGGCTGCTGATACCGCCACGGTCGGTAGTTATTCCAGCCTTTATTGCGGATGATGTACGGGCGCTGGTTAGATGATGAGCCGGCGGTCACACGCGGGCGTCCTCCGTCATACCAGCCGGTGCGCATCTGGCCGCGCGGCGCTGCTACAAAAGTCTTCGGGGACTGTTGGATAACCAAGGCGGGACTGCTGGTCAGCTCTGGTCAATTGTGAATGTTTGTGAAAGACAACATTGTTTATTTTGACCACCGTATGTAGTTACTGTGAAAAATGTAACAAGTGTTCATCTTGTCTCATTTTGTGCTTGTCTCGCTCATATAGCGTCATTTTGCCAGGAAAATCAAAGGAAAGTCAATATTTAAGATTCATTTCTTTTTCTGTGTCAAACTGTCTTAGAATGACAATCCCACTTTAGAAACATCAATTGTGCATGTTTTTGAAGGACAACATGATTTATTTTGACTTGGTGTTGAGTTACTGTGAAAAATGCAACACGTCTCATTTTGTGCTTGTCTCGCTCGTACAGTTTGAGATTGACAGTGAAATCAGATGAATGTCACTATTTAAAACTCAGCTGTTGTTATGTGTGAAACTGTCTTCGAATGACAATTCCCCTCCCCAGGGCCGTGGACCATTTTGGTTTACACTCCAGGGTCAGGGCATGTACTGGATCCCAGTCAGGGGAGACAAATGCTGGAAAACATGCCGGTCAGTATTCTTTTGTTCTACAATATTGTATTTATGACATGCAATCTGTACATGTATTGTCAGGCTTGTTTCTCCCACATATCTTTTGCCACATTATTTACAAATCACCATATACACACATTTTTGAAAGAAATATTCCCCTGTCTGGCGCTTTTAAACCCCTCTTATTCGCGCAAGTCGTCTAGCAATCCTTGTCGTTCGAAATGATTCCAAAAATGGCCCTGGAGTGCCCTCTGCTGGATAAAGCCGAGAACAGCACTTTGGTGGCTTGTTTAAAATCCTCTGTCTGTGTGTATATTCTGTGGAACCGTGATAATTGTCATTTGAAATAAACTTTTGTGTCCAATTGGTTGTGTAGAGTGAATATGGGTCCGTTGAATGTGGTTGTGTCCAAGAAATTAACCAAATTGTGATGACCTACGGATTTACATTTTATACAGCGATTATGCTTGTTAAGATGTACAAAAACATTACAAATTCCTCCTCCTCAAATATAAATAGATAAATAAATAAATCAAGTTTTTAATTGCTTGGATGTCGTCTTGTGTATCAATCTTAGTATAAAGGCTGTCCACATCAATTGTGAATAGAAAAGAGCGGACCTTGTGTGTAAAGTCCGGATCCTGGCATTGGACTCTGTTCTGCGCTGGTGTGTTTGGATTGTTGTTTGACTTACGGATGGGCTGCTGATACCGCCACGGTCGGTAGTTATTCCAGCCTTTATTGCGGATGATGTACGGGCGCTGGTTAGATGATGAGCCGGCGGTCACACGCGGGCGTCCTCCGTCATACCAGCCGGTGCGCATCTGGCCGCGCGGCGCTGCTACAAAAGTCTTCGGGGACTGTTGGATAACCACGGCGGGACTGCTGGTCAGCTCTGGTCAATTGTGAATGTTTGTGAAAGACAACATTGTTTATTTTGACCACCGTATGTAGTTACTGTGAAAAATGTAACAAGTGTTCATCTTGTCTCATTTTGTGCTTGTCTCGCTCATATAGCGTCATTTTGCCAGGAAAATCAAAGGAAAGTCAATATTTAAGATTCATTTCTTTTTCTGTGTCAAACTGTCTTAGAATGACAATCCCACTTTAGAAACATCAATTGTGCATGTTTTTGAAGGACAACATGATTTATTTTGACTTGGTGTTGAGTTACTGTGAAAAATGCAACACGTCTCATTTTGTGCTTGTCTCGCTCGTACAGTTTGAGATTGACAGTGAAATCAGATGAATGTCACTATTTAAAACTCAGCTGTTGTTATGTGTGAAACTGTCTTCGAATGACAATTCCCCTCCCCAGGGCCGTGGACCATTTTGGTTTACACTCCAGGGTCAGGGCATGTACTGGATCCCAGTCAGGGGAGACAAATGCTGGAAAACATGCCGGTCAGTATTCTTTTGTTCTACAATATTGTATTTATGACATGCAATCTGTACATGTATTGTCAGGCTTGTTTCTCCCACATATCTTTTGCCACATTATTTACAAATCACCATATACACACATTTTTGAAAGAAATATTCCCCTGTCTGGCGCTTTTAAACCCCTCTTATTCGCGCAAGTCGTCTAGCAATCCTTGTCGTTCGAAATGATTCCAAAAATGGCCCTGGAGTGCCCTCTGCTGGATAAAGCCGAGAACAGCACTTTGGTGGCTTGTTTAAAATCCTCTGTCTGTGTGTATATTCTGTGGAACCGTGATAATTGTCATTTGAAATAAACTTTTGTGTCCAATTGGTTGTGTAGAGTGAATATGGGTCCGTTGAATGTGGTTGTGTCCAAGAAATTAACCAAATTGTGATGACCTACGGATTTACATTTTATACAGCGATTATGCTTGTTAAGATGTACAAAAACATTACAAATTCCTCCTCCTCAAATATAAATAGATAAATAAATAAATCAAGTTTTTAATTGCTTGGATGTCGTCTTGTGTATCAATCTTAGTATAAAGGCTGTCCACATCAATTGTGAATAGAAAAGAGCGGACCTTGTGTGTAAAGTCCGGATCCTGGCATTGGACTCTGTTCTGCGCTGGTGTGTTTGGATTGTTGTTTGACTTACGGATGGGCTGCTGATACCGCCACGGTCGGTAGTTATTCCAGCCTTTATTGCGGATGATGTACGGGCGCTGGTTAGATGATGAGCCGGCGGTCACACGCGGGCGTCCTCCGTCATACCAGCCGGTGCGCATCTGGCCGCGCGGCGCTGCTACAAAAGTCTTCGGGGACTGTTGGATAACCACGGCGGGACTGCTGGTCAGCTCTGGTCAATTGTGAATGTTTGTGAAAGACAACATTGTTTATTTTGACCACCGTATGTAGTTACTGTGAAAAATGTAACAAGTGTTCATCTTGTCTCATTTTGTGCTTGTCTCGCTCATATAGCGTCATTTTGCCAGGAAAATCAAAGGAAAGTCAATATTTAAGATTCATTTCTTTTTCTGTGTCAAACTGTCTTAGAATGACAATCCCACTTTAGAAACATCAATTGTGCATGTTTTTGAAGGACAACATGATTTATTTTGACTTGGTGTTGAGTTACTGTGAAAAATGCAACACGTCTCATTTTGTGCTTGTCTCGCTCGTACAGTTTGAGATTGACAGTGAAATCAGATGAATGTCACTATTTAAAACTCAGCTGTTGTTATGTGTGAAACTGTCTTCGAATGACAATTCCCCTCCCCAGGGCCGTGGACCATTTTGGTTTACACTCCAGGGTCAGGGCATGTACTGGATCCCAGTCAGGGGAGACAAATGCTGGAAAACATGCCGGTCAGTATTCTTTTGTTCTACAATATTGTATTTATGACATGCAATCTGTACATGTATTGTCAGGCTTGTTTCTCCCACATATCTTTTGCCACATTATTTACAAATCACCATATACACACATTTTTGAAAGAAATATTCCCCTGTCTGGCGCTTTTAAACCCCTCTTATTCGCGCAAGTCGTCCAGCAATCCTTGTCGTTCGAAATAATTCCAAAAATGGCCCTGGAGTGCCCTCTGCTGGATAAAGCCGAGAACAGCACTTTGGTGGCTTGTTTAAAATCCTCTGTCTGTGTGTATATTCTGTGGAACCGTGATAATTGTCATTTGAAATAAACTTTTGTGTCCAATTGGTTGTGTAGAGTGAATATGGGTCCGTTGAATGTGGTTGTGTCCAAGAAATTAACCAAATTGTGATGACCTACGGATTTACATTTTATACAGCGATTATGCTTGTTAAGATGTACAAAAACATTACAAATTCCTCCTCCTCAAATATAAATAGATAAATAAATAAATCAAGTTTTTAATTGCTTGGATGTCGTCTTGTGTATCAATCTTAGTATAAAGGCTGTCCACATCAATTGTGAATAGAAAAGAGCGGACCTTGTGTGTAAAGTCCGGATCCTGGCATTGGACTCTGTTCTGCGCTGGTGTGTTTGGATTGTTGTTTGACTTACGGATGGGCTGCTGATACCGCCACGGTCGGTAGTTATTCCAGCCTTTATTGCGGATGATGTACGGGCGCTGGTTAGATGATGAGCCGGCGGTCACACGCGGGCGTCCTCCGTCATACCAGCCGGTGCGCATCTGGCCGCGCGGCGCTGCTACAAAAGTCTTCGGGGACTGTTGGATAACCACGGCGGGACTGCTGGTCAGCTCTGGTCAATTGTGAATGTTTGTGAAAGACAACATTGTTTATTTTGACCACCGTATGTAGTTACTGTGAAAAATGTAACAAGTGTTCATCTTGTCTCATTTTGTGCTTGTCTCGCTCATATAGCGTCATTTTGCCAGGAAAATCAAAGGAAAGTCAATATTTAAGATTCATTTCTTTTTCTGTGTCAAACTGTCTTAGAATGACAATCCCACTTTAGAAACATCAATTGTGCATGTTTTTGAAGGACAACATGATTTATTTTGACTTGGTGTTGAGTTACTGTGAAAAATGCAACACGTCTCATTTTGTGCTTGTCTCGCTCGTACAGTTTGAGATTGACAGTGAAATCAGATGAATGTCACTATTTAAAACTCAGCTGTTGTTATGTGTGAAACTGTCTTCGAATGACAATTCCCCTCCCCAGGGCCGTGGACCATTTTGGTTTACACTCCAGGGTCAGGGCATGTACTGGATCCCAGTCAGGGGAGACAAATGCTGGAAAACATGCCGGTCAGTATTCTTTTGTTCTACAATATTGTATTTATGACATGCAATCTGTACATGTATTGTCAGGCTTGTTTCTCCCACATATCTTTTGCCACATTATTTACAAATCACCATATACACACATTTTTGAAAGAAATATTCCCCTGTCTGGCGGTTTTAAACCCCTCTTATTCGCGCAAGTCGTCCAGCAATCCTTGTCGTTCGAAATAATTCCAAAAATGGCCCTGGAGTGCCCTCTGCTGGATAAAGCCGAGAACAGCACTTTGGTAGCTTGTTTAAAATCCTCTGTCTGTGTGTATATTCTGTGGAACCGTGATAATTGTCATTTGAAATAAACTTTTGTGTCCAATTGGTTGTGTAGAGTGAATATGGGTCCGTTGAATGTGGTTGTGTCCAAGAAATTAACCAAATTGTGATGACCTACGGATTTACATTTTATACAGCGATTATGCTTGTTAAGATGTACAAAAACATTACAAATTCCTCCTCCTCAAATATAAATAAATAAATAAATCAAGTTTTTAATTGCTTGGATGTCGTCTTGTGTATCAATCTTAGTATAAAGGCTGTCCACATCAATTGTGAATAGAAAAGAGCGGACCTTGTGTGTAAAGTCCGGATCCTGGCATTGGACTCTGTTCTGCGCTGGTGTGTTTGGATTGTTGTTTGACTTACGGATGGGCTGCTGATACCGCCACGGTCGGTAGTTATTCCAGCCTTTATTGCGGATGATGTACGGGCGCTGGTTAGATGATGAGCCGGCGGTCACACGCGGGCGTCCTCCGTCATACCAGCCGGTGCGCATCTGGCCGCGCGGCGCTGCTACAAAAGTCTTCGGGGACTGTTGGATAACCACGGCGGGACTGCTGGTCAGCTCTGGTCAATTGTGAATGTTTGTGAAAGACAACATTGTTTATTTTGACCACCGTATGTAGTTACTGTGAAAAATGTAACAAGTGTTCATCTTGTCTCATTTTGTGCTTGTCTCGCTCATATAGCGTCATTTTGCCAGGAAAATCAAAGGAAAGTCAATATTTAAGATTCATTTCTTTTTCTGTGTCAAACTGTCTTAGAATGACAATCCCACTTTAGAAACATCAATTGTGCATGTTTTTGAAGGACAACATGATTTATTTTGACTTGGTGTTGAGTTACTGTGAAAAATGCAACACGTCTCATTTTGTGCTTGTCTCGCTCGTACAGTTTGAGATTGACAGTGAAATCAGATGAATGTCACTATTTAAAACTCAGCTGTTGTTATGTGTGAAACTGTCTTCGAATGACAATTCCCCTCCCCAGGGCCGTGGACCATTTTGGTTTACACTCCAGGGTCAGGGCATGTACTGGATCCCAGTCAGGGGAGACAAATGCTGGAAAACATGCCGGTCAGTATTCTTTTGTTCTACAATATTGTATTTATGACATGCAATCTGTACATGTATTGTCAGGCTTGTTTCTCCCACATATCTTTTGCCACATTATTTACAAATCACCATATACACACATTTTTGAAAGAAATATTCCCCTGTCTGGCGCTTTTAAACCCCTCTTATTCGCGCAAGTCGTCCAGCAATCCTTGTCGTTCGAAATAATTCCAAAAATGGCCCTGGAGTGCCCTCTGCTGGATAAAGCCGAGAACAGCACTTTGGTAGCTTGTTTAAAATCCTCTGTCTGTGTGTATATTCTGTGGAACCGTGATAATTGTCATTTGAAATAAACTTTTGTGTCCAATTGGTTGTGTAGAGTGAATATGGGTCCGTTGAATGTGGTTGTGTCCAAGAAATTAACCAAATTGTGATGACCTACGGATTTACATTTTATACAGCGATTATGCTTGTTAAGATGTACAAAAACATTACAAATTCCTCCTCCTCAAATATAAATAAATAAATAAATCAAGTTTTTAATTGCTTGGATGTCGTCTTGTGTATCAGTCTTAGTATAAAGGCTGTCCACATCAATTGTGAATAGAAAAGAGCGGACCTTGTGTGTAAAGTCCGGATCCTGGCATTGGACTCTGTTCTGCGCTGGTGTGTTTGGATTGTTGTTTGACTTACGGATGGGCTGCTGATACCGCCACGGTCGGTAGTTATTCCAGCCATTATTGCGGATGATGTACGGGCGCTGGTTAGATGATGAGCCGGCGGTCACACGCGGGCGTCCTCCGTCATACCAGCCGGTGCGCATCTGGCCGCGCGGCGCTGCTACAAAAGTCTTCGGGGACTGTTGGATAACCACGGCGGGACTGCTGGTCAGCTCTGGTCAATTGTGAATGTTTGTGAAAGACAACATTGTTTATTTTGACCACCGTATGTAGTTACTGTGAAAAATGTAACAAGTGTTCATCTTGTCTCATTTTGTGCTTGTCTCGCTCATATAGCGTCATTTTGCCAGGAAAATCAAAGGAAAGTCAATATTTAAGATTCATTTCTTTTTCTGTGTCAAACTGTCTTAGAATGACAATCCCACTTTAGAAACATCAATTGTGCATGTTTTTGAAGGACAACATGATTTATTTTGACTTGGTGTTGAGTTACTGTGAAAAATGCAACACGTCTCATTTTGTGCTTGTCTCGCTCGTACAGTTTGAGATTGACAGTGAAATCAGATGAATGTCACTATTTAAAACTCAGCTGTTGTTATGTGTGAAACTGTCTTCGAATGACAATTCCCCTCCCCAGGGCCGTGGACCATTTTGGTTTACACTCCAGGGTCAGGGCATGTACTGGATCCCAGTCAGGGGAGACAAATGCTGGAAAACATGCCGGTCAGTATTCTTTTGTTCTACAATATTGTATTTATGACATGCAATCTGTACATGTATTGTCAGGCTTGTTTCTCCCACATATCTTTTGCCACATTATTTACAAATCACCATATACACACATTTTTGAAAGAAATATTCCCCTGTCTGGCGCTTTTAAACCCCTCTTATTCGCGCAAGTCGTCTAGCAATCCTTGTCGTTCGAAATGATTCCAAAAATGGCCCTGGAGTGCCCTCTGCTGGATAAAGCCGAGAACAGCACTTTGGTGGCTTGTTTAAAATCCTCTGTCTGTGTGTATATTCTGTGGAACCGTGATAATTGTCATTTGAAATAAACTTTTGTGTCCAATTGGTTGTGTAGAGTGAATATGGGTCCGTTGAATGTGGTTGTGTCCAAGAAATTAACCAAATTGTGATGACCTACGGATTTACATTTTATACAGCGATTATGCTTGTTAAGATGTACAAAAACATTACAAATTCCTCCTCCTCAAATATAAATAGATAAATAAATAAATCAAGTTTTTAATTGCTTGGATGTCGTCTTGTGTATCAATCTTAGTATAAAGGCTGTCCACATCAATTGTGAATAGAAAAGAGCGGACCTTGTGTGTAAAGTCCGGATCCTGGCATTGGACTCTGTTCTGCGCTGGTGTGTTTGGATTGTTGTTTGACTTACGGATGGGCTGCTGATACCGCCACGGTCGGTAGTTATTCCAGCCTTTATTGCGGATGATGTACGGGCGCTGGTTAGATGATGAGCCGGCGGTCACACGCGGGCGTCCTCCGTCATACCAGCCGGTGCGCATCTGGCCGCGCGGCGCTGCTACAAAAGTCTTCGGGGACTGTTGGATAACCACGGCGGGACTGCTGGTCAGCTCTGGTCAATTGTGAATGTTTGTGAAAGACAACATTGTTTATTTTGACCACCGTATGTAGTTACTGTGAAAAATGTAACAAGTGTTCATCTTGTCTCATTTTGTGCTTGTCTCGCTCATATAGCGTCATTTTGCCAGGAAAATCAAAGGAAAGTCAATATTTAAGATTCATTTCTTTTTCTGTGTCAAACTGTCTTAGAATGACAATCCCACTTTAGAAACATCAATTGTGCATGTTTTTGAAGGACAACATGATTTATTTTGACTTGGTGTTGAGTTACTGTGAAAAATGCAACACGTCTCATTTTGTGCTTGTCTCGCTCGTACAGTTTGAGATTGACAGTGAAATCAGATGAATGTCACTATTTAAAACTCAGCTGTTGTTATGTGTGAAACTGTCTTCGAATGACAATTCCCCTCCCCAGGGCCGTGGACCATTTTGGTTTACACTCCAGGGTCAGGGCATGTACTGGATCCCAGTCAGGGGAGACAAATGCTGGAAAACATGCCGGTCAGTATTCTTTTGTTCTACAATATTGTATTTATGACATGCAATCTGTACATGTATTGTCAGGCTTGTTTCTCCCACATATCTTTTGCCACATTATTTACAAATCACCATATACACACATTTTTGAAAGAAATATTCCCCTGTCTGGCGCTTTTAAACCCCTCTTATTCGCGCAAGTCGTCCAGCAATCCTTGTCGTTCGAAATAATTCCAAAAATGGCCCTGGAGTGCCCTCTGCTGGATAAAGCCGAGAACAGCACTTTGGTGGCTTGTTTAAAATCCTCTGTCTGTGTGTATATTCTGTGGAACCGTGATAATTGTCATTTGAAATAAACTTTTGTGTCCAATTGGTTGTGTAGAGTGAATATGGGTCCGTTGAATGTGGTTGTGTCCAAGAAATTAACCAAATTGTGATGACCTACGGATTTACATTTTATACAGCGATTATGCTTGTTAAGATGTACAAAAACATTACAAATTCCTCCTCCTCAAATATAAATAAATAAATAAATCAAGTTTTTAATTGCTTGGATGTCGTCTTGTGTATCAATCTTAGTATAAAGGCTGTCCACATCAATTGTGAATAGAAAAGAGCGGACCTTGTGTGTAAAGTCCGGATCCTGGCATTGGACTCTGTTCTGCGCTGGTGTGTTTGGATTGTTGTTTGACTTACGGATGGGCTGCTGATACCGCCACGGTCGGTAGTTATTCCAGCCTTTATTGCGGATGATGTACGGGCGCTGGTTAGATGATGAGCCGGCGGTCACACGCGGGCGTCCTCCGTCATACCAGCCGGTGCGCATCTGGCCGCGCGGCGCTGCTACAAAAGTCTTCGGGGACTGTTGGATAACCACGGCGGGACTGCTGGTCAGCTCTGGTCAATTGTGAATGTTTGTGAAAGACAACATTGTTTATTTTGACCACCGTATGTAGTTACTGTGAAAAATGTAACAAGTGTTCATCTTGTCTCATTTTGTGCTTGTCTCGCTCATATAGCGTCATTTTGCCAGGAAAATCAAAGGAAAGTCAATATTTAAGATTCATTTCTTTTTCTGTGTCAAACTGTCTTAGAATGACAATCCCACTTTAGAAACATCAATTGTGCATGTTTTTGAAGGACAACATGATTTATTTTGACTTGGTGTTGAGTTACTGTGAAAAATGCAACACGTCTCATTTTGTGCTTGTCTCGCTCGTACAGTTTGAGATTGACAGTGAAATCAGATGAATGTCACTATTTAAAACTCAGCTGTTGTTATGTGTCAAACTGTCTTCGAATGACAATTCCCCTCCCCAGGGCCGTGGACCATTTTGGTTTACACTCCAGGGTCAGGGCATGTACTGGATCCCAGTCAGGGGAGACAAATGCTGGAAAACATGCCGGTCAGTATTCTTTTGTTCTACAATATTGTATTTATGACATGCAATCTGTACATGTATTGTCAGGCTTGTTTCTCCCACATATCTTTTGCCACATTATTTACAAATCACCATATACACACATTTTTGAAAGAAATATTCCCCTGTCTGGCGGTTTTAAACCCCTCTTATTCGCGCAAGTCGTCCAGCAATCCTTGTCGTTCGAAATAATTCCAAAAATGGCCCTGGAGTGCCCTCTGCTGGATAAAGCCGAGAACAGCACTTTGGTAGCTTGTTTAAAATCCTCTGTCTGTGTGTATATTCTGTGGAACCGTGATAATTGTCATTTGAAATAAACTTTTGTGTCCAATTGGTTGTGTAGAGTGAATATGGGTCCGTTGAATGTGGTTGTGTCCAAGAAATTAACCAAATTGTGATGACCTACGGATTTACATTTTATACAGCGATTATGCTTGTTAAGATGTACAAAAACATTACAAATTCCTCCTCCTCAAATATAAATAAATAAATAAATCAAGTTTTTAATTGCTTGGATGTCGTCTTGTGTATCAGTCTTAGTATAAAGGCTGTCCACATCAATTGTGAATAGAAAAGAGCGGACCTTGTGTGTAAAGTCCGGATCCTGGCATTGGACTCTGTTCTGCGCTGGTGTGTTTGGATTGTTGTTTGACTTACGGATGGGCTGCTGATACCGCCACGGTCGGTAGTTATTCCAGCCATTATTGCGGATGATGTACGGGCGCTGGTTAGATGATGAGCCGGCGGTCACACGCGGGCGTCCTCCGTCATACCAGCCGGTGCGCATCTGGCCGCGCGGCGCTGCTACAAAAGTCTTCGGGGACTGTTGGATAACCACGGCTGGACTGCTGGTCAGCTCTGGTCAATTGTGAATGTTTGTGAAAGACAACATTGTTTATTTTGACCACCGTATGTAGTTACTGTGAAAAATGCAACAAGTGTTCATCTTGTCTCATTTTGTGCTTGTCTCGCTCATATAGCGTCATTTTGCCAGGAAAATCAAAGGAAAGTCAATATTTAAGATTCATTTCTTTTTCTGTGTCAAACTGTCTTAGAATGACAATCCCACTTTAGAAACATCAATTGTGCATGTTTTTGAAGGACAACATGATTTATTTTGACTTGGTGTTGAGTTACTGTGAAAAATGCAACACGTCTCATTTTGTGCTTGTCTCGCTCGTACAGTTTGAGATTGACAGTGAAATCAGATGAATGTCACTATTTAAAACTCAGCTGTTGTTATGTGTCAAACTGTCTTCGAATGACAATTCCCCTCCCCACCCTCTGCTCTCCTCCTCGACACTTTCATTAAGGCCGTGTGGATATGCTGTTCCTGATTAATTAACCCAATCTCTCTCAGCTCTTCTTCTCTGGGCCGTGGACCATTTTGGTTTACACTCCAGGGTCAGGGCATGTACTGGATCCCAGTCAGGGGAGACAAATGCTGGAAAACATGCCGGTCAGTATTCTTTTGTTCTACAATATTGTATTTATGACATGCAATCTGTACATGTATTGTCAGGCTTGTTTCTCCCACATATCTTTTGCCACATTATTTACAAATCACCATATACACACATTTTTGAAAGAAATATTCCCCTGTCTGGCGGTTTTAAACCCCTCTTATTCGCGCAAGTCGTCCAGCAATCCTTGTCGTTCGAAATAATTCCAAAAATGGCCCTGGAGTGCCCTCTGCTGGATAAAGCCGAGAACAGCACTTTGGTGGCTTGTTTAAAATCCTCTGTCTGTGTGTATATTCTGTGGAACCGTGATAATTGTCATTTGAAATAAACTTTTGTGTCCAATTGGTTGTGTAGAGTGAATATGGGTCCGTTGAATGTGGTTGTGTCCAAGAAATTAACCAAATTGTGATGACCTACGGATTTACATTTTATACAGCGATTATGCTTGTTAAGATGTACAAAAACATTACAAATTCCTCCTCCTCAAATATAAATAAATAAATAAATCAAGTTTTTAATTGTTTGGATGTCGTCTTGTGTATCAGTCTTAGTATAAAGGCTGTCCACATCAATTGTGAATAGAAAAGAGCGGACCTTGTGTGTAAAGTCCGGATCCTGGCATTGGACTCTGTTCTGCGCTGGTGTGTTTGGATTGTTGTTTGACTTACGGATGGGCTGCTGATACCGCCACGGTCGGTAGTTATTCCAGCCATTATTGCGGATGATGTACGGGCGCTGGTTAGATGATGAGCCGGCGGTCACACGCGGGCGTCCTCCGTCATACCAGCCGGTGCGCATCTGGCCGCGCGGCGCTGCTACAAAAGTCTTCGGGGACTGTTGGATGACCACGGCTGGACTGCTGGTCAGCTCTGGTCAATTGTGAATGTTTGTGAAAGACAACATTGTTTATTTTGACCACCGTATGTAGTTACTGTGAAAAATGTAACAAGTGTTCATCTTGTCTCATTTTGTGCTTGTCTCGCTCATATAGCGTCATTTTGCCAGGAAAATCAAAGGAAAGTCAATATTTAAGATTCATTTCTTTTTCTGTGTCAAACTGTCTTAGAATGACAATCCCACTTTAGAAACATCAATTGTGCATGTTTTTGAAGGACAACATGATTTATTTTGACTTGGTGTTGAGTTACTGTGAAAAATGCAACACGTCTCATTTTGTGCTTGTCTCGCTCGTACAGTTTGAGATTGACAGTGAAATCAGATGAATGTCACTATTTAAAACTCAGCTGTTGTTATGTGTCAAACTGTCTTCGAATGACAATTCCCCTCCCCACCCTCTGCTCTCCTCCTCGACACTTTCATTAAGGCCGTGTGGATATGCTGTTCCTGATTAATTAACCCAATCTCTCTCAGCTCTTCTTCTCTGGGCCGTGGACCATTTTGGTTTACACTCCAGGGTCAGGGCATGTACTGGATCCCAGTCAGGGGAGACAAATGCTGGAAAACATGCCGGTCAGTATTCTTTTGTTCTACAATATTGTATTTATGACATGCAATCTGTACATGTATTGTCAGGCTTGTTTCTCCCACATATCTTTTGCCACATTATTTACAAATCACCATATACACACATTTTTGAAAGAAATATTCCCCTGTCTGGCGCTTTTAAACCCCTCTTATTCGCGCAAGTCGTCCAGCAATCCTTGTCGTTCGAAATAATTCCAAAAATGGCCCTGGAGTGCCCTCTGCTGGATAAAGCCGAGAACAGCACTTTGGTGGCTTGTTTAAAATCCTCTGTCTGTGTGTATATTCTGTGGAACCGTGATAATTGTCATTTGAAATAAACTTTTGTGTCCAATTGGTTGTGTAGAGTGAATATGGGTCCGTTGAATGTGGTTGTGTCCAAGAAATTAACCAAATTGTGATGACCTACGGATTTACATTTTATACAGCGATTATGCTTGTTAAGATGTACAAAAACATTACAAATTCCTCCTCCTCAAATATAAATAAATAAATAAATCAAGTTTTTAATTGCTTGGATGTCGTCTTGTGTATCAGTCTTAGTATAAAGGCTGTCCACATCAATTGTGAATAGAAAAGAGCGGACCTTGTGTGTAAAGTCCGGATCCTGGCATTGGACTCTGTTCTGCGCTGGTGTGTTTGGATTGTTGTTTGACTTACGGATGGGCTGCTGATACCGCCACGGTCGGTAGTTATTCCAGCCATTATTGCGGATGATGTACGGGCGCTGGTTAGATGATGAGCCGGCGGTCACACGCGGGCGTCCTCCGTCATACCAGCCGGTGCGCATCTGGCCGCGCGGCGCTGCTACAAAAGTCTTCGGGGACTGTTGGATGACCACGGCGGGACTGCTGGTCAGCTCTGGTCAATTGTGAATGTTTGTGAAAGACAACATTGTTTATTTTGACCACCGTATGTAGTTACTGTGAAAAATGTAACAAGTGTTCATCTTGTCTCATTTTGTGCTTGTCTCGCTCATATAGCGTCATTTTGCCAGGAAAATCAAAGGAAAGTCAATATTTAAGATTCATTTCTTTTTCTGTGTCAAACTGTCTTAGAATGACAATCCCACTTTAGAAACATCAATTGTGCATGTTTTTGAAGGACAACATGATTTATTTTGACTTGGTGTTGAGTTACTGTGAAAAATGCAACACGTCTCATTTTGTGCTTGTCTCGCTCGTACAGTTTGAGATTGACAGTGAAATCAGATGAATGTCACTATTTAAAACTCAGCTGTTGTTATGTGTCAAACTGTCTTCGAATGACAATTCCCCTCCCCACCCTCTGCTCTCCTCCTCGACACTTCCATTAAGGCCGTGTGGATATGCTGTTCCTGATTAATTAACCCAATCTCTCTCAGCTCTTCTTCTCTGGGCCGTGGACCATTTTGGTTTACACTCCAGGGTCAGGGCATGTACTGGATCCCAGTCAGGGGAGACAAATGCTGGAAAACATGCCGGTCAGTATTCTTTTGTTCTACAATATTGTATTTATGACATGCAATCTGTACATGTATTGTCAGGCTTGTTTCTCCCACATATCTTTTGCCACATTATTTACAAATCACCATATACACACATTTTTGAAAGAAATATTCCCCTGTCTGGCGCTTTTAAACCCCTCTTATTCGCGCAAGTCGTCCAGCAATCCTTGTCGTTCGAAATAATTCCAAAAATGGCCCTGGAGTGCCCTCTGCTGGATAAAGCCGAGAACAGCACTTTGGTGGCTTGTTTAAAATCCTCTGTCTGTGTGTATATTCTGTGGAACCGTGATAATTGTCATTTGAAATAAACTTTTGTGTCCAATTGGTTGTGTAGAGTGAATATGGGTCCGTTGAATGTGGTTGTGTCCAAGAAATTAACCAAATTGTGATGACCTACGGATTTACATTTTATACAGCGATTATGCTTGTTAAGATGTACAAAAACATTACAAATTCCTCCTCCTCAAATATAAATAAATAAATAAATCAAGTTTTTAATTGCTTGGATGTCGTCTTGTGTATCAGTCTTAGTATAAAGGCTGTCCACATCAATTGTGAATAGAAAAGAGCGGACCTTGTGTGTAAAGTCCGGATCCTGGCATTGGACTCTGTTCTGCGCTGGTGTGTTTGGATTGTTGTTTGACTTACGGATGGGCTGCTGATACCGCCACGGTCGGTAGTTATTCCAGCCATTATTGCGGATGATGTACGGGCGCTGGTTAGATGATGAGCCGGCGGTCACACGCGGGCGTCCTCCGTCATACCAGCCGGTGCGCATCTGGCCGCGCGGCGCTGCTACAAAAGTCTTCGGGGACTGTTGGATGACCACGGCTGGACTGCTGGTCAGCTCTGGTCAATTGTGAATGTTTGTGAAAGACAACATTGTTTATTTTGACCACCGTATGTAGTTACTGTGAAAAATGTAACAAGTGTTCATCTTGTCTCATTTTGTGCTTGTCTCGCTCATATAGCGTCATTTTGCCAGGAAAATCAAAGGAAAGTCAATATTTAAGATTCATTTCTTTTTCTGTGTCAAACTGTCTTAGAATGACAATCCCACTTTAGAAACATCAATTGTGCATGTTTTTGAAGGACAACATGATTTATTTTGACTTGGTGTTGAGTTACTGTGAAAAATGCAACACGTCTCATTTTGTGCTTGTCTCGCTCGTACAGTTTGAGATTGACAGTGAAATCAGATGAATGTCACTATTTAAAACTCAGCTGTTGTTATGTGTCAAACTGTCTTCGAATGACAATTCCCCTCCCCACCCTCTGCTCTCCTCCTCGACACTTTCATTAAGGCCGTGTGGATATGCTGTTCCTGATTAATTAACCCAATCTCTCTCAGCTCTTCTTCTCTGGGCCGTGGACCATTTTGGTTTACACTCCAGGGTCAGGGCATGTACTGGATCCCAGTCAGGGGAGACAAATGCTGGAAAACATGCCGGTCAGTATTCTTTTGTTCTACAATATTGTATTTATGACATGCAATCTGTACATGTATTGTCAGGCTTGTTTCTCCCACATATCTTTTGCCACATTATTTACAAATCACCATATACACACATTTTTGAAAGAAATATTCCCCTGTCTGGCGCTTTTAAACCCCTCTTATTCGCGCAAGTCGTCCAGCAATCCTTGTCGTTCGAAATAATTCCAAAAATGGCCCTGGAGTGCCCTCTGCTGGATAAAGCCGAGAACAGCACTTTGGTGGCTTGTTTAAAATCCTCTGTCTGTGTGTATATTCTGTGGAACCGTGATAATTGTCATTTGAAATAAACTTTTGTGTCCAATTGGTTGTGTAGAGTGAATATGGGTCCGTTGAATGTGGTTGTGTCCAAGAAATTAACCAAATTGTGATGACCTACGGATTTACATTTTATACAGCGATTATGCTTGTTAAGATGTACAAAAACATTACAAATTCCTCCTCCTCAAATATAAATAAATAAATAAATCAAGTTTTTAATTGCTTGGATGTCGTCTTGTGTATCAGTCTTAGTATAAAGGCTGTCCACATCAATTGTGAATAGAAAAGAGCGGACCTTGTGTGTAAAGTCCGGATCCTGGCATTGGACTCTGTTCTGCGCTGGTGTGTTTGGATTGTTGTTTGACTTACGGATGGGCTGCTGATACCGCCACGGTCGGTAGTTATTCCAGCCATTATTGCGGATGATGTACGGGCGCTGGTTAGATGATGAGCCGGCGGTCACACGCGGGCGTCCTCCGTCATACCAGCCGGTGCGCATCTGGCCGCGCGGCGCTGCTACAAAAGTCTTCGGGGACTGTTGGATGACCACGGCTGGACTGCTGGTCAGCTCTGGTCAATTGTGAATGTTTGTGAAAGACAACATTGTTTATTTTGACCACCGTATGTAGTTACTGTGAAAAATGTAACAAGTGTTCATCTTGTCTCATTTTGTGCTTGTCTCGCTCATATAGCGTCATTTTGCCAGGAAAATCAAAGGAAAGTCAATATTTAAGATTCATTTCTTTTTCTGTGTCAAACTGTCTTAGAATGACAATCCCACTTTAGAAACATCAATTGTGCATGTTTTTGAAGGACAACATGATTTATTTTGACTTGGTGTTGAGTTACTGTGAAAAATGCAACACGTCTCATTTTGTGCTTGTCTCGCTCGTACAGTTTGAGATTGACAGTGAAATCAGATGAATGTCACTATTTAAAACTCAGCTGTTGTTATGTGTCAAACTGTCTTCGAATGACAATTCCCCTCCCCACCCTCTGCTCTCCTCCTCGACACTTTCATTAAGGCCGTGTGGATATGCTGTTCCTGATTAATTAACCCAATCTCTCTCAGCTCTTCTTCTCTGGGCCGTGGACCATTTTGGTTTACACTCCAGGGTCAGGGCATGTACTGGATCCCAGTCAGGGGAGACAAATGCTGGAAAACATGCCGGTCAGTATTCTTTTGTTCTACAATATTGTATTTATGACATGCAATCTGTACATGTATTGTCAGGCTTGTTTCTCCCACATATCTTTTGCCACATTATTTACAAATCACCATATACACACATTTTTGAAAGAAATATTCCCCTGTCTGGCGCTTTTAAACCCCTCTTATTCGCGCAAGTCGTCCAGCAATCCTTGTCGTTCGAAATAATTCCAAAAATGGCCCTGGAGTGCCCTCTGCTGGATAAAGCCGAGAACAGCACTTTGGTGGCTTGTTTAAAATCCTCTGTCTGTGTGTATATTCTGTGGAACCGTGATAATTGTCATTTGAAATAAACTTTTGTGTCCAATTGGTTGTGTAGAGTGAATATGGGTCCGTTGAATGTGGTTGTGTCCAAGAAATTAACCAAATTGTGATGACCTACGGATTTACATTTTATACAGCGATTATGCTTGTTAAGATGTACAAAAACATTACAAATTCCTCCTCCTCAAATATAAATAAATAAATAAATCAAGTTTTTAATTGCTTGGATGTCGTCTTGTGTATCAGTCTTAGTATAAAGGCTGTCCACATCAATTGTGAATAGAAAAGAGCGGACCTTGTGTGTAAAGTCCGGATCCTGGCATTGGACTCTGTTCTGCGCTGGTGTGTTTGGATTGTTGTTTGACTTACGGATGGGCTGCTGATACCGCCACGGTCGGTAGTTATTCCAGCCATTATTGCGGATGATGTACGGGCGCTGGTTAGATGATGAGCCGGCGGTCACACGCGGGCGTCCTCCGTCATACCAGCCGGTGCGCATCTGGCCGCGCGGCGCTGCTACAAAAGTCTTCGGGGACTGTTGGATGACCACGGCTGGACTGCTGGTCAGCTCTGGTCAATTGTGAATGTTTGTGAAAGACAACATTGTTTATTTTGACCACCGTATGTAGTTACTGTGAAAAATGTAACAAGTGTTCATCTTGTCTCATTTTGTGCTTGTCTCGCTCATATAGCGTCATTTTGCCAGGAAAATCAAAGGAAAGTCAATATTTAAGATTCATTTCTTTTTCTGTGTCAAACTGTCTTAGAATGACAATCCCACTTTAGAAACATCAATTGTGCATGTTTTTGAAGGACAACATGATTTATTTTGACTTGGTGTTGAGTTACTGTGAAAAATGCAACACGTCTCATTTTGTGCTTGTCTCGCTCGTACAGTTTGAGATTGACAGTGAAATCAGATGAATGTCACTATTTAAAACTCAGCTGTTGTTATATGTCAAACTGTCTTCGAATGACAATTCCCCTCCCCACCCTCTGCTCTCCTCCTCGACACCTTCATTAAGGCCGTGTGGATATGCTGTTCCTGATTAATTAACCCAATCTCTCTCAGCTCTTCTTCTCTGGGCCGTGGACCATTTTGGTTTACACTCCAGGGTCAGGGCATGTACTGGATCCCAGTCAGGGGAGACAAATGCTGGAAAACATGCCGGTCAGTATTCTTTTGTTCTACAATATTGTATTTATGACATGCAATCTGTACATGTATTGTCAGGCTTGTTTCTCCCACATATCTTTTGCCACATTATTTACAAATCACCATATACACACATTTTTGAAAGAAATATTCCCCTGTCTGGCGGTTTTAAACCCCTCTTATTCGCGCAAGTCGTCCAGCAATCCTTGTCGTTCGAAATAATTCCAAAAATGGCCCTGGAGTGCCCTCTGCTGGATAAAGCCGAGAACAGCACTTTGGTGGCTTGTTTAAAATCCTCTGTCTGTGTGTATATTCTGTGGAACCGTGATAATTGTCATTTGAAATAAACTTTTGTGTCCAATTGGTTGTGTAGAGTGAATATGGGTCCGTTGAATGTGGTTGTGTCCAAGAAATTAACCAAATTGTGATGACCTACGGATTTACATTTTATACAGCGATTATGCTTGTTAAGATGTACAAAAACATTACAAATTCCTCCTCCTCAAATATAAATAAATAAATAAATCAAGTTTTTAATTGCTTGGATGTCGTCTTGTGTATCAGTCTTAGTATAAAGGCTGTCCACATCAATTGTGAATAGAAAAGAGCGGACCTTGTGTGTAAAGTCCGGATCCTGGCATTGGACTCTGTTCTGCGCTGGTGTGTTTGGATTGTTGTTTGACTTACGGATGGGCTGCTGATACCGCCACGGTCGGTAGTTATTCCAGCCATTATTGCGGATGATGTACGGGCGCTGGTTAGATGATGAGCCGGCGGTCACACGCGGGCGTCCTCCGTCATACCAGCCGGTGCGCATCTGGCCGCGCGGCGCTGCTACAAAAGTCTTCGGGGACTGTTGGATGACCACGGCTGGACTGCTGGTTAGCTCTGGTCAATTGTGAATGTTTGTGAAAGACAACATTGTTTATTTTGACCACCGTATGTAGTTACTGTGAAAAATGTAACAAGTGTTCATCTTGTCTCATTTTGTGCTTGTCTCGCTCATATAGCGTCATTTTGCCAGGAAAATCAAAGGAAAGTCAATATTTAAGATTCATTTCTTTTTCTGTGTCAAACTGTCTTAGAATGACAATCCCACTTTAGAAACATCAATTGTGCATGTTTTTGAAGGACAACGTGATTTATTTTGACTTGGTTACTGTGAAAAATGCAACACGTCTCATTTTGTGCTTGTCTCGCTCGTACAGTTTGAGATTGACAGTGAAATCAGATGAATGTCACTATTTAAAACTCAGCTGTTGTTATGTGTCAAACTGTCTTCGAATGACAATTCCCCTCCCCAGGGCCGTGGACCATTTTGGTTTACACTCCAGGGTCAGGGCATGTACTGGATCCCAGTCAGGGGAGACAAATGCTGGAAAACATGCCGGTCAGTATTCTTTTGTTCTACAATATTGTATTTATGACATGCAATCTGTACATGTATTGTCAGGCTTGTTTCTCCCACATATCTTTTGCCACATTATTTACAAATCACCATATACACACATTTTTGAAAGAAATATTCCCCTGTCTGGCGGTTTTAAACCCCTCTTATTCGCGCAAGTCGTCCAGCAATCCTTGTCGTTCGAAATAATTCCAAAAATGGCCCTGGAGTGCCCTCTGCTGGATAAAGCCGAGAACAGCACTTTGGTGGCTTGTTTAAAATCCTCTGTCTGTGTGTATATTCTGTGGAACCGTGATAATTGTCATTTGAAATAAACTTTTGTGTCCAATTGGTTGTGTAGAGTGAATATGGGTCCGTTGAATGTGGTTGTGTCCAAGAAATTAACCAAATTGTGATGACCTACGGATTTACATTTTATACAGCGATTATGCTTGTTAAGATGTACAAAAACATTACAAATTCCTCCTCCTCAAATATAAATAGATAAATAAATAAATCAAGTTTTTAATTGCTTGGATGTCGTCTTGTGTATCAATCTTAGTATAAAGGCTGTCCACATCAATTGTGAATAGAAAAGAGCGGACCTTGTGTGTAAAGTCCGGATCCTGGCATTGGACTCTGTTCTGCGCTGGTGTGTTTGGATTGTTGTTTGACTTACGGATGGGCTGCTGATACCGCCACGGTCGGTAGTTATTCCAGCCTTTATTGCGGATGATGTACGGGCGCTGGTTAGATGATGAGCCGGCGGTCACACGCGGGCGTCCTCCGTCATACCAGCCGGTGCGCATCTGGCCGCGCGGCGCTGCTACAAAAGTCTTCGGGGACTGTTGGATAACCACGGCGGGACTGCTGGTCAGCTCTGGTCAATTGTGAATGTTTGTGAAAGACAACATTGTTTATTTTGACCACCGTATGTAGTTACTGTGAAAAATGTAACAAGTGTTCATCTTGTCTCATTTTGTGCTTGTCTCGCTCATATAGCGTCATTTTGCCAGGAAAATCAAAGGAAAGTCAATATTTAAGATTCATTTCTTTTTCTGTGTCAAACTGTCTTAGAATGACAATCCCACTTTAGAAACATCAATTGTGCATGTTTTTGAAGGACAACATGATTTATTTTGACTTGGTGTTGAGTTACTGTGAAAAATGCAACACGTCTCATTTTGTGCTTGTCTCGCTCGTACAGTTTGAGATTGACAGTGAAATCAGATGAATGTCACTATTTAAAACTCAGCTGTTGTTATGTGTGAAACTGTCTTCGAATGACAATTCCCCTCCCCAGGGCCGTGGACCATTTTGGTTTACACTCCAGGGTCAGGGCATGTACTGGATCCCAGTCAGGGGAGACAAATGCTGGAAAACATGCCGGTCAGTATTCTTTTGTTCTACAATATTGTATTTATGACATGCAATCTGTACATGTATTGTCAGGCTTGTTTCTCCCACATATCTTTTGCCACATTATTTACAAATCACCATATACACACATTTTTGAAAGAAATATTCCCCTGTCTGGCGCTTTTAAACCCCTCTTATTCGCGCAAGTCGTCCAGCAATCCTTGTCGTTCGAAATAATTCCAAAAATGGCCCTGGAGTGCCCTCTGCTGGATAAAGCCGAGAACAGCACTTTGGTGGCTTGTTTAAAATCCTCTGTCTGTGTGTATATTCTGTGGAACCGTGATAATTGTCATTTGAAATAAACTTTTGTGTCCAATTGGTTGTGTAGAGTGAATATGGGTCCGTTGAATGTGGTTGTGTCCAAGAAATTAACCAAATTGTGATGACCTACGGATTTACATTTTATACAGCGATTATGCTTGTTAAGATGTACAAAAACATTACAAATTCCTCCTCCTCAAATATAAATAAATAAATAAATCAAGTTTTTAATTGCTTGGATGTCGTCTTGTGTATCAGTCTTAGTATAAAGGCTGTCCACATCAATTGTGAATAGAAAAGAGCGGACCTTGTGTGTAAAGTCCGGATCCTGGCATTGGACTCTGTTCTGCGCTGGTGTGTTTGGATTGTTGTTTGACTTACGGATGGGCTGCTGATACCGCCACGGTCGGTAGTTATTCCAGCCATTATTGCGGATGATGTACGGGCGCTGGTTAGATGATGAGCCGGCGGTCACACGCGGGCGTCCTCCGTCATACCAGCCGGTGCGCATCTGGCCGCGCGGCGCTGCTACAAAAGTCTTCGGGGACTGTTGGATAACCACGGCGGGACTGCTGGTCAGCTCTGGTCAATTGTGAATGTTTGTGAAAGACAACATTGTTTATTTTGACCACCGTATGTAGTTACTGTGAAAAATGTAACAAGTGTTCATCTTGTCTCATTTTGTGCTTGTCTCGCTCATATAGCGTCATTTTGCCAGGAAAATCAAAGGAAAGTCAATATTTAAGATTCATTTCTTTTTCTGTGTCAAACTGTCTTAGAATGACAATCCCACTTTAGAAACATCAATTGTGCATGTTTTTGAAGGACAACATGATTTATTTTGACTTGGTGTTGAGTTACTGTGAAAAATGCAACACGTCTCATTTTGTGCTTGTCTCGCTCGTACAGTTTGAGATTGACAGTGAAATCAGATGAATGTCACTATTTAAAACTCAGCTGTTGTTATATGTCAAACTGTCTTCGAATGACAATTCCCCTCCCCACCCTCTGCTCTCCTCCTCGACACCTTCATTAAGGCCGTGTGGATATGCTGTTCCTGATTAATTAACCCAATCTCTCTCAGCTCTTCTTCTCTGGGCCGTGGACCATTTTGGTTTACACTCCAGGGTCAGGGCATGTACTGGATCCCAGTCAGGGGAGACAAATGCTGGAAAACATGCCGGTCAGTATTCTTTTGTTCTACAATATTGTATTTATGACATGCAATCTGTACATGTATTGTCAGGCTTGTTTCTCCCACATATCTTTTGCCACATTATTTACAAATCACCATATACACACATTTTTGAAAGAAATATTCCCCTGTCTGGCGGTTTTAAACCCCTCTTATTCGCGCAAGTCGTCCAGCAATCCTTGTCGTTCGAAATAATTCCAAAAATGGCCCTGGAGTGCCCTCTGCTGGATAAAGCCGAGAACAGCACTTTGGTGGCTTGTTTAAAATCCTCTGTCTGTGTGTATATTCTGTGGAACCGTGATAATTGTCATTTGAAATAAACTTTTGTGTCCAATTGGTTGTGTAGAGTGAATATGGGTCCGTTGAATGTGGTTGTGTCCAAGAAATTAACCAAATTGTGATGACCTACGGATTTACATTTTATACAGCGATTATGCTTGTTAAGATGTACAAAAACATTACAAATTCCTCCTCCTCAAATATAAATAAATAAATAAATCAAGTTTTTAATTGCTTGGATGTCGTCTTGTGTATCAGTCTTAGTATAAAGGCTGTCCACATCAATTGTGAATAGAAAAGAGCGGACCTTGTGTGTAAAGTCCGGATCCTGGCATTGGACTCTGTTCTGCGCTGGTGTGTTTGGATTGTTGTTTGACTTACGGATGGGCTGCTGATACCGCCACGGTCGGTAGTTATTCCAGCCATTATTGCGGATGATGTACGGGCGCTGGTTAGATGATGAGCCGGCGGTCACACGCGGGCGTCCTCCGTCATACCAGCCGGTGCGCATCTGGCCGCGCGGCGCTGCTACAAAAGTCTTCGGGGACTGTTGGATGACCACGGCTGGACTGCTGGTTAGCTCTGGTCAATTGTGAATGTTTGTGAAAGACAACATTGTTTATTTTGACCACCGTATGTAGTTACTGTGAAAAATGTAACAAGTGTTCATCTTGTCTCATTTTGTGCTTGTCTCGCTCATATAGCGTCATTTTGCCAGGAAAATCAAAGGAAAGTCAATATTTAAGATTCATTTCTTTTTCTGTGTCAAACTGTCTTAGAATGACAATCCCACTTTAGAAACATCAATTGTGCATGTTTTTGAAGGACAACGTGATTTATTTTGACTTGGTTACTGTGAAAAATGCAACACGTCTCATTTTGTGCTTGTCTCGCTCGTACAGTTTGAGATTGACAGTGAAATCAGATGAATGTCACTATTTAAAACTCAGCTGTTGTTATGTGTCAAACTGTCTTCGAATGACAATTCCCCTCCCCAGGGCCGTGGACCATTTTGGTTTACACTCCAGGGTCAGGGCATGTACTGGATCCCAGTCAGGGGAGACAAATGCTGGAAAACATGCCGGTCAGTATTCTTTTGTTCTACAATATTGTATTTATGACATGCAATCTGTACATGTATTGTCAGGCTTGTTTCTCCCACATATCTTTTGCCACATTATTTACAAATCACCATATACACACATTTTTGAAAGAAATATTCCCCTGTCTGGCGGTTTTAAACCCCTCTTATTCGCGCAAGTCGTCCAGCAATCCTTGTCGTTCGAAATAATTCCAAAAATGGCCCTGGAGTGCCCTCTGCTGGATAAAGCCGAGAACAGCACTTTGGTGGCTTGTTTAAAATCCTCTGTCTGTGTGTATATTCTGTGGAACCGTGATAATTGTCATTTGAAATAAACTTTTGTGTCCAATTGGTTGTGTAGAGTGAATATGGGTCCGTTGAATGTGGTTGTGTCCAAGAAATTAACCAAATTGTGATGACCTACGGATTTACATTTTATACAGCGATTATGCTTGTTAAGATGTACAAAAACATTACAAATTCCTCCTCCTCAAATATAAATAGATAAATAAATAAATCAAGTTTTTAATTGCTTGGATGTCGTCTTGTGTATCAATCTTAGTATAAAGGCTGTCCACATCAATTGTGAATAGAAAAGAGCGGACCTTGTGTGTAAAGTCCGGATCCTGGCATTGGACTCTGTTCTGCGCTGGTGTGTTTGGATTGTTGTTTGACTTACGGATGGGCTGCTGATACCGCCACGGTCGGTAGTTATTCCAGCCTTTATTGCGGATGATGTACGGGCGCTGGTTAGATGATGAGCCGGCGGTCACACGCGGGCGTCCTCCGTCATACCAGCCGGTGCGCATCTGGCCGCGCGGCGCTGCTACAAAAGTCTTCGGGGACTGTTGGATAACCACGGCGGGACTGCTGGTCAGCTCTGGTCAATTGTGAATGTTTGTGAAAGACAACATTGTTTATTTTGACCACCGTATGTAGTTACTGTGAAAAATGTAACAAGTGTTCATCTTGTCTCATTTTGTGCTTGTCTCGCTCATATAGCGTCATTTTGCCAGGAAAATCAAAGGAAAGTCAATATTTAAGATTCATTTCTTTTTCTGTGTCAAACTGTCTTAGAATGACAATCCCACTTTAGAAACATCAATTGTGCATGTTTTTGAAGGACAACATGATTTATTTTGACTTGGTGTTGAGTTACTGTGAAAAATGCAACACGTCTCATTTTGTGCTTGTCTCGCTCGTACAGTTTGAGATTGACAGTGAAATCAGATGAATGTCACTATTTAAAACTCAGCTGTTGTTATGTGTGAAACTGTCTTCGAATGACAATTCCCCTCCCCAGGGCCGTGGACCATTTTGGTTTACACTCCAGGGTCAGGGCATGTACTGGATCCCAGTCAGGGGAGACAAATGCTGGAAAACATGCCGGTCAGTATTCTTTTGTTCTACAATATTGTATTTATGACATGCAATCTGTACATGTATTGTCAGGCTTGTTTCTCCCACATATCTTTTGCCACATTATTTACAAATCACCATATACACACATTTTTGAAAGAAATATTCCCCTGTCTGGCGCTTTTAAACCCCTCTTATTCGCGCAAGTCGTCCAGCAATCCTTGTCGTTCGAAATAATTCCAAAAATGGCCCTGGAGTGCCCTCTGCTGGATAAAGCCGAGAACAGCACTTTGGTGGCTTGTTTAAAATCCTCTGTCTGTGTGTATATTCTGTGGAACCGTGATAATTGTCATTTGAAATAAACTTTTGTGTCCAATTGGTTGTGTAGAGTGAATATGGGTCCGTTGAATGTGGTTGTGTCCAAGAAATTAACCAAATTGTGATGACCTACGGATTTACATTTTATACAGCGATTATGCTTGTTAAGATGTACAAAAACATTACAAATTCCTCCTCCTCAAATATAAATAAATAAATAAATCAAGTTTTTAATTGCTTGGATGTCGTCTTGTGTATCAGTCTTAGTATAAAGGCTGTCCACATCAATTGTGAATAGAAAAGAGCGGACCTTGTGTGTAAAGTCCGGATCCTGGCATTGGACTCTGTTCTGCGCTGGTGTGTTTGGATTGTTGTTTGACTTACGGATGGGCTGCTGATACCGCCACGGTCGGTAGTTATTCCAGCCATTATTGCGGATGATGTACGGGCGCTGGTTAGATGATGAGCCGGCGGTCACACGCGGGCGTCCTCCGTCATACCAGCCGGTGCGCATCTGGCCGCGCGGCGCTGCTACAAAAGTCTTCGGGGACTGTTGGATAACCACGGCGGGACTGCTGGTCAGCTCTGGTCAATTGTGAATGTTTGTGAAAGACAACATTGTTTATTTTGACCACCGTATGTAGTTACTGTGAAAAATGTAACAAGTGTTCATCTTGTCTCATTTTGTGCTTGTCTCGCTCATATAGCGTCATTTTGCCAGGAAAATCAAAGGAAAGTCAATATTTAAGATTCATTTCTTTTTCTGTGTCAAACTGTCTTAGAATGACAATCCCACTTTAGAAACATCAATTGTGCATGTTTTTGAAGGACAACATGATTTATTTTGACTTGGTGTTGAGTTACTGTGAAAAATGCAACACGTCTCATTTTGTGCTTGTCTCGCTCGTACAGTTTGAGATTGACAGTGAAATCAGATGAATGTCACTATTTAAAACTCAGCTGTTGTTATGTGTCAAACTGTCTTCGAATGACAATTCCCCTCCCCAGGGCCGTGGACCATTTTGGTTTACACTCCAGGGTCAGGGCATGTACTGGATCCCAGTCAGGGGAGACAAATGCTGGAAAACATGCCGGTCAGTATTCTTTTGTTCTACAATATTGTATTTATGACATGCAATCTGTACATGTATTGTCAGGCTTGTTTCTCCCACATATCTTTTGCCACATTATTTACAAATCACCATATACACACATTTTTGAAAGAAATATTCCCCTGTCTGGCGGTTTTAAACCCCTCTTATTCGCGCAAGTCGTCCAGCAATCCTTGTCGTTCGAAATAATTCCAAAAATGGCCCTGGAGTGCCCTCTGCTGGATAAAGCCGAGAACAGCACTTTGGTGGCTTGTTTAAAATCCTCTGTCTGTGTGTATATTCTGTGGAACCGTGATAATTGTCATTTGAAATAAACTTTTGTGTCCAATTGGTTGTGTAGAGTGAATATGGGTCCGTTGAATGTGGTTGTGTCCAAGAAATTAACCAAATTGTGATGACCTACGGATTTACATTTTATACAGCGATTATGCTTGTTAAGATGTACAAAAACATTACAAATTCCTCCTCCTCAAATATAAATAGATAAATAAATCAAGTTTTTAATTGCTTGGATGTCGTCTTGTGTATCAATCTTAGTATAAAGGCTGTCCACATCAATTGTGAATAGAAAAGAGCGGACCTTGTGTGTAAAGTCCGGATCCTGGCATTGGACTCTGTTCTGCGCTGGTGTGTTTGGATTGTTGTTTGACTTACGGATGGGCTGCTGATACCGCCACGGTCGGTAGTTATTCCAGCCTTTATTGCGGATGATGTACGGGCGCTGGTTAGATGATGAGCCGGCGGTCACACGCGGGCGTCCTCCGTCATACCAGCCGGTGCGCATCTGGCCGCGCGGCGCTGCTACAAAAGTCTTCGGGGACTGTTGGATAACCACGGCGGGACTGCTGGTCAGCTCTGGTCAATTGTGAATGTTTGTGAAAGACAACATTGTTTATTTTGACCACCGTATGTAGTTACTGTGAAAAATGTAACAAGTGTTCATCTTGTCTCATTTTGTGCTTGTCTCGCTCATATAGCGTCATTTTGCCAGGAAAATCAAAGGAAAGTCAATATTTAAGATTCATTTCTTTTTCTGTGTCAAACTGTCTTAGAATGACAATCCCACTTTAGAAACATCAATTGTGCATGTTTTTGAAGGACAACATGATTTATTTTGACTTGGTGTTGAGTTACTGTGAAAAATGCAACACGTCTCATTTTGTGCTTGTCTCGCTCGTACAGTTTGAGATTGACAGTGAAATCAGATGAATGTCACTATTTAAAACTCAGCTGTTGTTATGTGTGAAACTGTCTTCGAATGACAATTCCCCTCCCCAGGGCCGTGGACCATTTTGGTTTACACTCCAGGGTCAGGGCATGTACTGGATCCCAGTCAGGGGAGACAAATGCTGGAAAACATGCCGGTCAGTATTCTTTTGTTCTACAATATTGTATTTATGACATGCAATCTGTACATGTATTGTCAGGCTTGTTTCTCCCACATATCTTTTGCCACATTATTTACAAATCACCATATACACACATTTTTGAAAGAAATATTCCCCTGTCTGGCGGTTTTAAACCCCTCTTATTCGCGCAAGTCGTCCAGCAATCCTTGTCGTTCGAAATAATTCCAAAAATGGCCCTGGAGTGCCCTCTGCTGGATAAAGCCGAGAACAGCACTTTGGTAGCTTGTTTAAAATCCTCTGTCTGTGTGTATATTCTGTGGAACCGTGATAATTGTCATTTGAAATAAACTTTTGTGTCCAATTGGTTGTGTAGAGTGAATATGGGTCCGTTGAATGTGGTTGTGTCCAAGAAATTAACCAAATTGTGATGACCTACGGATTTACATTTTATACAGCGATTATGCTTGTTAAGATGTACAAAAACATTACAAATTCCTCCTCCTCAAATATAAATAAATAAATAAATCAAGTTTTTAATTGCTTGGATGTCGTCTTGTGTATCAGTCTTAGTATAAAGGCTGTCCACATCAATTGTGAATAGAAAAGAGCGGACCTTGTGTGTAAAGTCCGGATCCTGGCATTGGACTCTGTTCTGCGCTGGTGTGTTTGGATTGTTGTTTGACTTACGGATGGGCTGCTGATACCGCCACGGTCGGTAGTTATTCCAGCCATTATTGCGGATGATGTACGGGCGCTGGTTAGATGATGAGCCGGCGGTCACACGCGGGCGTCCTCCGTCATACCAGCCGGTGCGCATCTGGCCGCGCGGCGCTGCTACAAAAGTCTTCGGGGACTGTTGGATAACCACGGCTGGACTGCTGGTCAGCTCTGGTCAATTGTGAATGTTTGTGAAAGACAACATTGTTTATTTTGACCACCGTATGTAGTTACTGTGAAAAATGCAACAAGTGTTCATCTTGTCTCATTTTGTGCTTGTCTCGCTCATATAGCGTCATTTTGCCAGGAAAATCAAAGGAAAGTCAATATTTAAGATTCATTTCTTTTTCTGTGTCAAACTGTCTTAGAATGACAATCCCACTTTAGAAACATCAATTGTGCATGTTTTTGAAGGACAACATGATTTATTTTGACTTGGTGTTGAGTTACTGTGAAAAATGCAACACGTCTCATTTTGTGCTTGTCTCGCTCGTACAGTTTGAGATTGACAGTGAAATCAGATGAATGTCACTATTTAAAACTCAGCTGTTGTTATGTGTCAAACTGTCTTCGAATGACAATTCCCCTCCCCACCCTCTGCTCTCCTCCTCGACACTTTCATTAAGGCCGTGTGGATATGCTGTTCCTGATTAATTAACCCAATCTCTCTCAGCTCTTCTTCTCTGGGCCGTGGACCATTTTGGTTTACACTCCAGGGTCAGGGCATGTACTGGATCCCAGTCAGGGGAGACAAATGCTGGAAAACATGCCGGTCAGTATTCTTTTGTTCTACAATATTGTATTTATGACATGCAATCTGTACATGTATTGTCAGGCTTGTTTCTCCCACATATCTTTTGCCACATTATTTACAAATCACCATATACACACATTTTTGAAAGAAATATTCCCCTGTCTGGCGGTTTTAAACCCCTCTTATTCGCGCAAGTCGTCCAGCAATCCTTGTCGTTCGAAATAATTCCAAAAATGGCCCTGGAGTGCCCTCTGCTGGATAAAGCCGAGAACAGCACTTTGGTGGCTTGTTTAAAATCCTCTGTCTGTGTGTATATTCTGTGGAACCGTGATAATTGTCATTTGAAATAAACTTTTGTGTCCAATTGGTTGTGTAGAGTGAATATGGGTCCGTTGAATGTGGTTGTGTCCAAGAAATTAACCAAATTGTGATGACCTACGGATTTACATTTTATACAGCGATTATGCTTGTTAAGATGTACAAAAACATTACAAATTCCTCCTCCTCAAATATAAATAAATAAATAAATCAAGTTTTTAATTGTTTGGATGTCGTCTTGTGTATCAGTCTTAGTATAAAGGCTGTCCACATCAATTGTGAATAGAAAAGAGCGGACCTTGTGTGTAAAGTCCGGATCCTGGCATTGGACTCTGTTCTGCGCTGGTGTGTTTGGATTGTTGTTTGACTTACGGATGGGCTGCTGATACCGCCACGGTCGGTAGTTATTCCAGCCATTATTGCGGATGATGTACGGGCGCTGGTTAGATGATGAGCCGGCGGTCACACGCGGGCGTCCTCCGTCATACCAGCCGGTGCGCATCTGGCCGCGCGGCGCTGCTACAAAAGTCTTCGGGGACTGTTGGATGACCACGGCTGGACTGCTGGTCAGCTCTGGTCAATTGTGAATGTTTGTGAAAGACAACATTGTTTATTTTGACCACCGTATGTAGTTACTGTGAAAAATGTAACAAGTGTTCATCTTGTCTCATTTTGTGCTTGTCTCGCTCATATAGCGTCATTTTGCCAGGAAAATCAAAGGAAAGTCAATATTTAAGATTCATTTCTTTTTCTGTGTCAAACTGTCTTAGAATGACAATCCCACTTTAGAAACATCAATTGTGCATGTTTTTGAAGGACAACATGATTTATTTTGACTTGGTGTTGAGTTACTGTGAAAAATGCAACACGTCTCATTTTGTGCTTGTCTCGCTCGTACAGTTTGAGATTGACAGTGAAATCAGATGAATGTCACTATTTAAAACTCAGCTGTTGTTATGTGTCAAACTGTCTTCGAATGACAATTCCCCTCCCCACCCTCTGCTCTCCTCCTCGACACTTTCATTAAGGCCGTGTGGATATGCTGTTCCTGATTAATTAACCCAATCTCTCTCAGCTCTTCTTCTCTGGGCCGTGGACCATTTTGGTTTACACTCCAGGGTCAGGGCATGTACTGGATCCCAGTCAGGGGAGACAAATGCTGGAAAACATGCCGGTCAGTATTCTTTTGTTCTACAATATTGTATTTATGACATGCAATCTGTACATGTATTGTCAGGCTTGTTTCTCCCACATATCTTTTGCCACATTATTTACAAATCACCATATACACACATTTTTGAAAGAAATATTCCCCTGTCTGGCGCTTTTAAACCCCTCTTATTCGCGCAAGTCGTCCAGCAATCCTTGTCGTTCGAAATAATTCCAAAAATGGCCCTGGAGTGCCCTCTGCTGGATAAAGCCGAGAACAGCACTTTGGTGGCTTGTTTAAAATCCTCTGTCTGTGTGTATATTCTGTGGAACCGTGATAATTGTCATTTGAAATAAACTTTTGTGTCCAATTGGTTGTGTAGAGTGAATATGGGTCCGTTGAATGTGGTTGTGTCCAAGAAATTAACCAAATTGTGATGACCTACGGATTTACATTTTATACAGCGATTATGCTTGTTAAGATGTACAAAAACATTACAAATTCCTCCTCCTCAAATATAAATAAATAAATAAATCAAGTTTTTAATTGCTTGGATGTCGTCTTGTGTATCAGTCTTAGTATAAAGGCTGTCCACATCAATTGTGAATAGAAAAGAGCGGACCTTGTGTGTAAAGTCCGGATCCTGGCATTGGACTCTGTTCTGCGCTGGTGTGTTTGGATTGTTGTTTGACTTACGGATGGGCTGCTGATACCGCCACGGTCGGTAGTTATTCCAGCCATTATTGCGGATGATGTACGGGCGCTGGTTAGATGATGAGCCGGCGGTCACACGCGGGCGTCCTCCGTCATACCAGCCGGTGCGCATCTGGCCGCGCGGCGCTGCTACAAAAGTCTTCGGGGACTGTTGGATGACCACGGCTGGACTGCTGGTCAGCTCTGGTCAATTGTGAATGTTTGTGAAAGACAACATTGTTTATTTTGACCACCGTATGTAGTTACTGTGAAAAATGTAACAAGTGTTCATCTTGTCTCATTTTGTGCTTGTCTCGCTCATATAGCGTCATTTTGCCAGGAAAATCAAAGGAAAGTCAATATTTAAGATTCATTTCTTTTTCTGTGTCAAACTGTCTTAGAATGACAATCCCACTTTAGAAACATCAATTGTGCATGTTTTTGAAGGACAACATGATTTATTTTGACTTGGTGTTGAGTTACTGTGAAAAATGCAACACGTCTCATTTTGTGCTTGTCTCGCTCGTACAGTTTGAGATTGACAGTGAAATCAGATGAATGTCACTATTTAAAACTCAGCTGTTGTTATGTGTCAAACTGTCTTCGAATGACAATTCCCCTCCCCACCCTCTGCTCTCCTCCTCGACACTTCCATTAAGGCCGTGTGGATATGCTGTTCCTGATTAATTAACCCAATCTCTCTCAGCTCTTCTTCTCTGGGCCGTGGACCATTTTGGTTTACACTCCAGGGTCAGGGCATGTACTGGATCCCAGTCAGGGGAGACAAATGCTGGAAAACATGCCGGTCAGTATTCTTTTGTTCTACAATATTGTATTTATGACATGCAATCTGTACATGTATTGTCAGGCTTGTTTCTCCCACATATCTTTTGCCACATTATTTACAAATCACCATATACACACATTTTTGAAAGAAATATTCCCCTGTCTGGCGCTTTTAAACCCCTCTTATTCGCGCAAGTCGTCCAGCAATCCTTGTCGTTCGAAATAATTCCAAAAATGGCCCTGGAGTGCCCTCTGCTGGATAAAGCCGAGAACAGCACTTTGGTGGCTTGTTTAAAATCCTCTGTCTGTGTGTATATTCTGTGGAACCGTGATAATTGTCATTTGAAATAAACTTTTGTGTCCAATTGGTTGTGTAGAGTGAATATGGGTCCGTTGAATGTGGTTGTGTCCAAGAAATTAACCAAATTGTGATGACCTACGGATTTACATTTTATACAGCGATTATGCTTGTTAAGATGTACAAAAACATTACAAATTCCTCCTCCTCAAATATAAATAAATAAATAAATCAAGTTTTTAATTGTTTGGATGTCGTCTTGTGTATCAGTCTTAGTATAAAGGCTGTCCACATCAATTGTGAATAGAAAAGAGCGGACCTTGTGTGTAAAGTCCGGATCCTGGCATTGGACTCTGTTCTGCGCTGGTGTGTTTGGATTGTTGTTTGACTTACGGATGGGCTGCTGATACCGCCACGGTCGGTAGTTATTCCAGCCATTATTGCGGATGATGTACGGGCGCTGGTTAGATGATGAGCCGGCGGTCACACGCGGGCGTCCTCCGTCATACCAGCCGGTGCGCATCTGGCCGCGCGGCGCTGCTACAAAAGTCTTCGGGGACTGTTGGATGACCACGGCTGGACTGCTGGTCAGCTCTGGTCAATTGTGAATGTTTGTGAAAGACAACATTGTTTATTTTGACCACCGTATGTAGTTACTGTGAAAAATGTAACAAGTGTTCATCTTGTCTCATTTTGTGCTTGTCTCGCTCATATAGCGTCATTTTGCCAGGAAAATCAAAGGAAAGTCAATATTTAAGATTCATTTCTTTTTCTGTGTCAAACTGTCTTAGAATGACAATCCCACTTTAGAAACATCAATTGTGCATGTTTTTGAAGGACAACATGATTTATTTTGACTTGGTGTTGAGTTACTGTGAAAAATGCAACACGTCTCATTTTGTGCTTGTCTCGCTCGTACAGTTTGAGATTGACAGTGAAATCAGATGAATGTCACTATTTAAAACTCAGCTGTTGTTATATGTCAAACTGTCTTCGAATGACAATTCCCCTCCCCACCCTCTGCTCTCCTCCTCGACACTTTCATTAAGGCCGTGTGGATATGCTGTTCCTGATTAATTAACCCAATCTCTCTCAGCTCTTCTTCTCTGGGCCGTGGACCATTTTGGTTTACACTCCAGGGTCAGGGCATGTACTGGATCCCAGTCAGGGGAGACAAATGCTGGAAAACATGCCGGTCAGTATTCTTTTGTTCTACAATATTGTATTTATGACATGCAATCTGTACATGTATTGTCAGGCTTGTTTCTCCCACATATCTTTTGCCACATTATTTACAAATCACCATATACACACATTTTTGAAAGAAATATTCCCCTGTCTGGCGGTTTTAAACCCCTCTTATTCGCGCAAGTCGTCCAGCAATCCTTGTCGTTCGAAATAATTCCAAAAATGGCCCTGGAGTGCCCTCTGCTGGATAAAGCCGAGAACAGCACTTTGGTGGCTTGTTTAAAATCCTCTGTCTGTGTGTATATTCTGTGGAACCGTGATAATTGTCATTTGAAATAAACTTTTGTGTCCAATTGGTTGTGTAGAGTGAATATGGGTCCGTTGAATGTGGTTGTGTCCAAGAAATTAACCAAATTGTGATGACCTACGGATTTACATTTTATACAGCGATTATGCTTGTTAAGATGTACAAAAACATTACAAATTCCTCCTCCTCAAATATAAATAAATAAATAAATCAAGTTTTTAATTGCTTGGATGTCGTCTTGTGTATCAGTCTTAGTATAAAGGCTGTCCACATCAATTGTGAATAGAAAAGAGCGGACCTTGTGTGTAAAGTCCGGATCCTGGCATTGGACTCTGTTCTGCGCTGGTGTGTTTGGATTGTTGTTTGACTTACGGATGGGCTGCTGATACCGCCACGGTCGGTAGTTATTCCAGCCATTATTGCGGATGATGTACGGGCGCTGGTTAGATGATGAGCCGGCGGTCACACGCGGGCGTCCTCCGTCATACCAGCCGGTGCGCATCTGGCCGCGCGGCGCTGCTACAAAAGTCTTCGGGGACTGTTGGATGACCACGGCTGGACTGCTGGTTAGCTCTGGTCAATTGTGAATGTTTGTGAAAGACAACATTGTTTATTTTGACCACCGTATGTAGTTACTGTGAAAAATGTAACAAGTGTTCATCTTGTCTCATTTTGTGCTTGTCTCGCTCATATAGCGTCATTTTGCCAGGAAAATCAAAGGAAAGTCAATATTTAAGATTCATTTCTTTTTCTGTGTCAAACTGTCTTAGAATGACAATCCCACTTTAGAAACATCAATTGTGCATGTTTTTGAAGGACAACGTGATTTATTTTGACTTGGTTACTGTGAAAAATGCAACACGTCTCATTTTGTGCTTGTCTCGCTCGTACAGTTTGAGATTGACAGTGAAATCAGATGAATGTCACTATTTAAAACTCAGCTGTTGTTATGTGTGAAACTGTCTTCGAATGACAATTCCCCTCCCCAGGGCCGTGGACCATTTTGGTTTACACTCCAGGGTCAGGGCATGTACTGGATCCCAGTCAGGGGAGACAAATGCTGGAAAACATGCCGGTCAGTATTCTTTTGTTCTACAATATTGTATTTATGACATGCAATCTGTACATGTATTGTCAGGCTTGTTTCTCCCACATATCTTTTGCCACATTATTTACAAATCACCATATACACACATTTTTGAAAGAAATATTCCCCTGTCTGGCGGTTTTAAACCCCTCTTATTCGCGCAAGTCGTCCAGCAATCCTTGTCGTTCGAAATAATTCCAAAAATGGCCCTGGAGTGCCCTCTGCTGGATAAAGCCGAGAACAGCACTTTGGTGGCTTGTTTAAAATCCTCTGTCTGTGTGTATATTCTGTGGAACCGTGATAATTGTCATTTGAAATAAACTTTTGTGTCCAATTGGTTGTGTAGAGTGAATATGGGTCCGTTGAATGTGGTTGTGTCCAAGAAATTAACCAAATTGTGATGACCTACGGATTTACATTTTATACAGCGATTATGCTTGTTAAGATGTACAAAAACATTACAAATTCCTCCTCCTCAAATATAAATAAATAAATAAATCAAGTTTTTAATTGCTTGGATGTCGTCTTGTGTATCAGTCTTAGTATAAAGGCTGTCCACATCAATTGTGAATAGAAAAGAGCGGACCTTGTGTGTAAAGTCCGGATCCTGGCATTGGACTCTGTTCTGCGCTGGTGTGTTTGGATTGTTGTTTGACTTACGGATGGGCTGCTGATACCGCCACGGTCGGTAGTTATTCCAGCCATTATTGCGGATGATGTACGGGCGCTGGTTAGATGATGAGCCGGCGGTCACACGCGGGCGTCCTCCGTCATACCAGCCGGTGCGCATCTGGCCGCGCGGCGCTGCTACAAAAGTCTTCGGGGACTGTTGGATGACCACGGCTGGACTGCTGGTTAGCTCTGGTCAATTGTGAATGTTTGTGAAAGACAACATTGTTTATTTTGACCACCGTATGTAGTTACTGTGAAAAATGTAACAAGTGTTCATCTTGTCTCATTTTGTGCTTGTCTCGCTCATATAGCGTCATTTTGCCAGGAAAATCAAAGGAAAGTCAATATTTAAGATTCATTTCTTTTTCTGTGTCAAACTGTCTTAGAATGACAATCCCACTTTAGAAACATCAATTGTGCATGTTTTTGAAGGACAACGTGATTTATTTTGACTTGGTTACTGTGAAAAATGCAACACGTCTCATTTTGTGCTTGTCTCGCTCGTACAGTTTGAGATTGACAGTGAAATCAGATGAATGTCACTATTTAAAACTCAGCTGTTGTTATGTGTCAAACTGTCTTCGAATGACAATTCCCCTCCCCAGGGCCGTGGACCATTTTGGTTTACACTCCAGGGTCAGGGCATGTACTGGATCCCAGTCAGGGGAGACAAATGCTGGAAAACATGCCGGTCAGTATTCTTTTGTTCTACAATATTGTATTTATGACATGCAATCTGTACATGTATTGTCAGGCTTGTTTCTCCCACATATCTTTTGCCACATTATTTACAAATCACCATATACACACATTTTTGAAAGAAATATTCCCCTGTCTGGCGCTTTTAAACCCCTCTTATTCGCGCAAGTCGTCCAGCAATCCTTGTCGTTCGAAATAATTCCAAAAATGGCCCTGGAGTGCCCTCTGCTGGATAAAGCCGAGAACAGCACTTTGGTGGCTTGTTTAAAATCCTCTGTCTGTGTGTATATTCTGTGGAACCGTGATAATTGTCATTTGAAATAAACTTTTGTGTCCAATTGGTTGTGTAGAGTGAATATGGGTCCGTTGAATGTGGTTGTGTCCAAGAAATTAACCAAATTGTGATGACCTACGGATTTACATTTTATACAGCGATTATGCTTGTTAAGATGTACAAAAACATTACAAATTCCTCCTCCTCAAATATAAATAGATAAATAAATAAATCAAGTTTTTAATTGCTTGGATGTCGTCTTGTGTATCAATCTTAGTATAAAGGCTGTCCACATCAATTGTGAATAGAAAAGAGCGGACCTTGTGTGTAAAGTCCGGATCCTGGCATTGGACTCTGTTCTGCGCTGGTGTGTTTGGATTGTTGTTTGACTTACGGATGGGCTGCTGATACCGCCACGGTCGGTAGTTATTCCAGCCTTTATTGCGGATGATGTACGGGCGCTGGTTAGATGATGAGCCGGCGGTCACACGCGGGCGTCCTCCGTCATACCAGCCGGTGCGCATCTGGCCGCGCGGCGCTGCTACAAAAGTCTTCGGGGACTGTTGGATAACCACGGCGGGACTGCTGGTCAGCTCTGGTCAATTGTGAATGTTTGTGAAAGACAACATTGTTTATTTTGACCACCGTATGTAGTTACTGTGAAAAATGTAACAAGTGTTCATCTTGTCTCATTTTGTGCTTGTCTCGCTCATATAGCGTCATTTTGCCAGGAAAATCAAAGGAAAGTCAATATTTAAGATTCATTTCTTTTTCTGTGTCAAACTGTCTTAGAATGACAATCCCACTTTAGAAACATCAATTGTGCATGTTTTTGAAGGACAACATGATTTATTTTGACTTGGTGTTGAGTTACTGTGAAAAATGCAACACGTCTCATTTTGTGCTTGTCTCGCTCGTACAGTTTGAGATTGACAGTGAAATCAGATGAATGTCACTATTTAAAACTCAGCTGTTGTTATGTGTGAAACTGTCTTCGAATGACAATTCCCCTCCCCAGGGCCGTGGACCATTTTGGTTTACACTCCAGGGTCAGGGCATGTACTGGATCCCAGTCAGGGGAGACAAATGCTGGAAAACATGCCGGTCAGTATTCTTTTGTTCTACAATATTGTATTTATGACATGCAATCTGTACATGTATTGTCAGGCTTGTTTCTCCCACATATCTTTTGCCACATTATTTACAAATCACCATATACACACATTTTTGAAAGAAATATTCCCCTGTCTGGCGCTTTTAAACCCCTCTTATTCGCGCAAGTCGTCCAGCAATCCTTGTCGTTCGAAATAATTCCAAAAATGGCCCTGGAGTGCCCTCTGCTGGATAAAGCCGAGAACAGCACTTTGGTGGCTTGTTTAAAATCCTCTGTCTGTGTGTATATTCTGTGGAACCGTGATAATTGTCATTTGAAATAAACTTTTGTGTCCAATTGGTTGTGTAGAGTGAATATGGGTCCGTTGAATGTGGTTGTGTCCAAGAAATTAACCAAATTGTGATGACCTACGGATTTACATTTTATACAGCGATTATGCTTGTTAAGATGTACAAAAACATTACAAATTCCTCCTCCTCAAATATAAATAAATAAATAAATCAAGTTTTTAATTGCTTGGATGTCGTCTTGTGTATCAGTCTTAGTATAAAGGCTGTCCACATCAATTGTGAATAGAAAAGAGCGGACCTTGTGTGTAAAGTCCGGATCCTGGCATTGGACTCTGTTCTGCGCTGGTGTGTTTGGATTGTTGTTTGACTTACGGATGGGCTGCTGATACCGCCACGGTCGGTAGTTATTCCAGCCATTATTGCGGATGATGTACGGGCGCTGGTTAGATGATGAGCCGGCGGTCACACGCGGGCGTCCTCCGTCATACCAGCCGGTGCGCATCTGGCCGCGCGGCGCTGCTACAAAAGTCTTCGGGGACTGTTGGATAACCACGGCGGGACTGCTGGTCAGCTCTGGTCAATTGTGAATGTTTGTGAAAGACAACATTGTTTATTTTGACCACCGTATGTAGTTACTGTGAAAAATGTAACAAGTGTTCATCTTGTCTCATTTTGTGCTTGTCTCGCTCATATAGCGTCATTTTGCCAGGAAAATCAAAGGAAAGTCAATATTTAAGATTCATTTCTTTTTCTGTGTCAAACTGTCTTAGAATGACAATCCCACTTTAGAAACATCAATTGTGCATGTTTTTGAAGGACAACATGATTTATTTTGACTTGGTGTTGAGTTACTGTGAAAAATGCAACACGTCTCATTTTGTGCTTGTCTCGCTCGTACAGTTTGAGATTGACAGTGAAATCAGATGAATGTCACTATTTAAAACTCAGCTGTTGTTATGTGTCAAACTGTCTTCGAATGACAATTCCCCTCCCCAGGGCCGTGGACCATTTTGGTTTACACTCCAGGGTCAGGGCATGTACTGGATCCCAGTCAGGGGAGACAAATGCTGGAAAACATGCCGGTCAGTATTCTTTTGTTCTACAATATTGTATTTATGACATGCAATCTGTACATGTATTGTCAGGCTTGTTTCTCCCACATATCTTTTGCCACATTATTTACAAATCACCATATACACACATTTTTGAAAGAAATATTCCCCTGTCTGGCGGTTTTAAACCCCTCTTATTCGCGCAAGTCGTCCAGCAATCCTTGTCGTTCGAAATAATTCCAAAAATGGCCCTGGAGTGCCCTCTGCTGGATAAAGCCGAGAACAGCACTTTGGTGGCTTGTTTAAAATCCTCTGTCTGTGTGTATATTCTGTGGAACCGTGATAATTGTCATTTGAAATAAACTTTTGTGTCCAATTGGTTGTGTAGAGTGAATATGGGTCCGTTGAATGTGGTTGTGTCCAAGAAATTAACCAAATTGTGATGACCTACGGATTTACATTTTATACAGCGATTATGCTTGTTAAGATGTACAAAAACATTACAAATTCCTCCTCCTCAAATATAAATAGATAAATAAATCAAGTTTTTAATTGCTTGGATGTCGTCTTGTGTATCAATCTTAGTATAAAGGCTGTCCACATCAATTGTGAATAGAAAAGAGCGGACCTTGTGTGTAAAGTCCGGATCCTGGCATTGGACTCTGTTCTGCGCTGGTGTGTTTGGATTGTTGTTTGACTTACGGATGGGCTGCTGATACCGCCACGGTCGGTAGTTATTCCAGCCTTTATTGCGGATGATGTACGGGCGCTGGTTAGATGATGAGCCGGCGGTCACACGCGGGCGTCCTCCGTCATACCAGCCGGTGCGCATCTGGCCGCGCGGCGCTGCTACAAAAGTCTTCGGGGACTGTTGGATAACCACGGCGGGACTGCTGGTCAGCTCTGGTCAATTGTGAATGTTTGTGAAAGACAACATTGTTTATTTTGACCACCGTATGTAGTTACTGTGAAAAATGTAACAAGTGTTCATCTTGTCTCATTTTGTGCTTGTCTCGCTCATATAGCGTCATTTTGCCAGGAAAATCAAAGGAAAGTCAATATTTAAGATTCATTTCTTTTTCTGTGTCAAACTGTCTTAGAATGACAATCCCACTTTAGAAACATCAATTGTGCATGTTTTTGAAGGACAACATGATTTATTTTGACTTGGTGTTGAGTTACTGTGAAAAATGCAACACGTCTCATTTTGTGCTTGTCTCGCTCGTACAGTTTGAGATTGACAGTGAAATCAGATGAATGTCACTATTTAAAACTCAGCTGTTGTTATGTGTGAAACTGTCTTCGAATGACAATTCCCCTCCCCAGGGCCGTGGACCATTTTGGTTTACACTCCAGGGTCAGGGCATGTACTGGATCCCAGTCAGGGGAGACAAATGCTGGAAAACATGCCGGTCAGTATTCTTTTGTTCTACAATATTGTATTTATGACATGCAATCTGTACATGTATTGTCAGGCTTGTTTCTCCCACATATCTTTTGCCACATTATTTACAAATCACCATATACACACATTTTTGAAAGAAATATTCCCCTGTCTGGCGGTTTTAAACCCCTCTTATTCGCGCAAGTCGTCCAGCAATCCTTGTCGTTCGAAATAATTCCAAAAATGGCCCTGGAGTGCCCTCTGCTGGATAAAGCCGAGAACAGCACTTTGGTAGCTTGTTTAAAATCCTCTGTCTGTGTGTATATTCTGTGGAACCGTGATAATTGTCATTTGAAATAAACTTTTGTGTCCAATTGGTTGTGTAGAGTGAATATGGGTCCGTTGAATGTGGTTGTGTCCAAGAAATTAACCAAATTGTGATGACCTACGGATTTACATTTTATACAGCGATTATGCTTGTTAAGATGTACAAAAACATTACAAATTCCTCCTCCTCAAATATAAATAAATAAATAAATCAAGTTTTTAATTGTTTGGATGTCGTCTTGTGTATCAGTCTTAGTATAAAGGCTGTCCACATCAATTGTGAATAGAAAAGAGCGGACCTTGTGTGTAAAGTCCGGATCCTGGCATTGGACTCTGTTCTGCGCTGGTGTGTTTGGATTGTTGTTTGACTTACGGATGGGCTGCTGATACCGCCACGGTCGGTAGTTATTCCAGCCATTATTGCGGATGATGTACGGGCGCTGGTTAGATGATGAGCCGGCGGTCACACGCGGGCGTCCTCCGTCATACCAGCCGGTGCGCATCTGGCCGCGCGGCGCTGCTACAAAAGTCTTCGGGGACTGTTGGATGACCACGGCTGGACTGCTGGTCAGCTCTGGTCAATTGTGAATGTTTGTGAAAGACAACATTGTTTATTTTGACCACCGTATGTAGTTACTGTGAAAAATGTAACAAGTGTTCATCTTGTCTCATTTTGTGCTTGTCTCGCTCATATAGCGTCATTTTGCCAGGAAAATCAAAGGAAAGTCAATATTTAAGATTCATTTCTTTTTCTGTGTCAAACTGTCTTAGAATGACAATCCCACTTTAGAAACATCAATTGTGCATGTTTTTGAAGGACAACATGATTTATTTTGACTTGGTGTTGAGTTACTGTGAAAAATGCAACACGTCTCATTTTGTGCTTGTCTCGCTCGTACAGTTTGAGATTGACAGTGAAATCAGATGAATGTCACTATTTAAAACTCAGCTGTTGTTATATGTCAAACTGTCTTCGAATGACAATTCCCCTCCCCACCCTCTGCTCTCCTCCTCGACACTTTCATTAAGGCCGTGTGGATATGCTGTTCCTGATTAATTAACCCAATCTCTCTCAGCTCTTCTTCTCTGGGCCGTGGACCATTTTGGTTTACACTCCAGGGTCAGGGCATGTACTGGATCCCAGTCAGGGGAGACAAATGCTGGAAAACATGCCGGTCAGTATTCTTTTGTTCTACAATATTGTATTTATGACATGCAATCTGTACATGTATTGTCAGGCTTGTTTCTCCCACATATCTTTTGCCACATTATTTACAAATCACCATATACACACATTTTTGAAAGAAATATTCCCCTGTCTGGCGGTTTTAAACCCCTCTTATTCGCGCAAGTCGTCCAGCAATCCTTGTCGTTCGAAATAATTCCAAAAATGGCCCTGGAGTGCCCTCTGCTGGATAAAGCCGAGAACAGCACTTTGGTGGCTTGTTTAAAATCCTCTGTCTGTGTGTATATTCTGTGGAACCGTGATAATTGTCATTTGAAATAAACTTTTGTGTCCAATTGGTTGTGTAGAGTGAATATGGGTCCGTTGAATGTGGTTGTGTCCAAGAAATTAACCAAATTGTGATGACCTACGGATTTACATTTTATACAGCGATTATGCTTGTTAAGATGTACAAAAACATTACAAATTCCTCCTCCTCAAATATAAATAAATAAATAAATCAAGTTTTTAATTGCTTGGATGTCGTCTTGTGTATCAGTCTTAGTATAAAGGCTGTCCACATCAATTGTGAATAGAAAAGAGCGGACCTTGTGTGTAAAGTCCGGATCCTGGCATTGGACTCTGTTCTGCGCTGGTGTGTTTGGATTGTTGTTTGACTTACGGATGGGCTGCTGATACCGCCACGGTCGGTAGTTATTCCAGCCATTATTGCGGATGATGTACGGGCGCTGGTTAGATGATGAGCCGGCGGTCACACGCGGGCGTCCTCCGTCATACCAGCCGGTGCGCATCTGGCCGCGCGGCGCTGCTACAAAAGTCTTCGGGGACTGTTGGATGACCACGGCTGGACTGCTGGTTAGCTCTGGTCAATTGTGAATGTTTGTGAAAGACAACATTGTTTATTTTGACCACCGTATGTAGTTACTGTGAAAAATGTAACAAGTGTTCATCTTGTCTCATTTTGTGCTTGTCTCGCTCATATAGCGTCATTTTGCCAGGAAAATCAAAGGAAAGTCAATATTTAAGATTCATTTCTTTTTCTGTGTCAAACTGTCTTAGAATGACAATCCCACTTTAGAAACATCAATTGTGCATGTTTTTGAAGGACAACGTGATTTATTTTGACTTGGTTACTGTGAAAAATGCAACACGTCTCATTTTGTGCTTGTCTCGCTCGTACAGTTTGAGATTGACAGTGAAATCAGATGAATGTCACTATTTAAAACTCAGCTGTTGTTATGTGTGAAACTGTCTTCGAATGACAATTCCCCTCCCCAGGGCCGTGGACCATTTTGGTTTACACTCCAGGGTCAGGGCATGTACTGGATCCCAGTCAGGGGAGACAAATGCTGGAAAACATGCCGGTCAGTATTCTTTTGTTCTACAATATTGTATTTATGACATGCAATCTGTACATGTATTGTCAGGCTTGTTTCTCCCACATATCTTTTGCCACATTATTTACAAATCACCATATACACACATTTTTGAAAGAAATATTCCCCTGTCTGGCGCTTTTAAACCCCTCTTATTCGCGCAAGTCGTCTAGCAATCCTTGTCGTTCGAAATGATTCCAAAAATGGCCCTGGAGTGCCCTCTGCTGGATAAAGCCGAGAACAGCACTTTGGTGGCTTGTTTAAAATCCTCTGTCTGTGTGTATATTCTGTGGAACCGTGATAATTGTCATTTGAAATAAACTTTTGTGTCCAATTGGTTGTGTAGAGTGAATATGGGTCCGTTGAATGTGGTTGTGTCCAAGAAATTAACCAAATTGTGATGACCTACGGATTTACATTTTATACAGCGATTATGCTTGTTAAGATGTACAAAAACATTACAAATTCCTCCTCCTCAAATATAAATAGATAAATAAATCAAGTTTTTAATTGCTTGGATGTCGTCTTGTGTATCAATCTTAGTATAAAGGCTGTCCACATCAATTGTGAATAGAAAAGAGCGGACCTTGTGTGTAAAGTCCGGATCCTGGCATTGGACTCTGTTCTGCGCTGGTGTGTTTGGATTGTTGTTTGACTTACGGATGGGCTGCTGATACCGCCACGGTCGGTAGTTATTCCAGCCTTTATTGCGGATGATGTACGGGCGCTGGTTAGATGATGAGCCGGCGGTCACACGCGGGCGTCCTCCGTCATACCAGCCGGTGCGCATCTGGCCGCGCGGCGCTGCTACAAAAGTCTTCGGGGACTGTTGGATAACCACGGCGGGACTGCTGGTCAGCTCTGGTCAATTGTGAATGTTTGTGAAAGACAACATTGTTTATTTTGACCACCGTATGTAGTTACTGTGAAAAATGTAACAAGTGTTCATCTTGTCTCATTTTGTGCTTGTCTCGCTCATATAGCGTCATTTTGCCAGGAAAATCAAAGGAAAGTCAATATTTAAGATTCATTTCTTTTTCTGTGTCAAACTGTCTTAGAATGACAATCCCACTTTAGAAACATCAATTGTGCATGTTTTTGAAGGACAACATGATTTATTTTGACTTGGTGTTGAGTTACTGTGAAAAATGCAACACGTCTCATTTTGTGCTTGTCTCGCTCGTACAGTTTGAGATTGACAGTGAAATCAGATGAATGTCACTATTTAAAACTCAGCTGTTGTTATGTGTGAAACTGTCTTCGAATGACAATTCCCCTCCCCAGGGCCGTGGACCATTTTGGTTTACACTCCAGGGTCAGGGCATGTACTGGATCCCAGTCAGGGGAGACAAATGCTGGAAAACATGCCGGTCAGTATTCTTTTGTTCTACAATATTGTATTTATGACATGCAATCTGTACATGTATTGTCAGGCTTGTTTCTCCCACATATCTTTTGCCACATTATTTACAAATCACCATATACACACATTTTTGAAAGAAATATTCCCCTGTCTGGCGGTTTTAAACCCCTCTTATTCGCGCAAGTCGTCCAGCAATCCTTGTCGTTCGAAATAATTCCAAAAATGGCCCTGGAGTGCCCTCTGCTGGATAAAGCCGAGAACAGCACTTTGGTAGCTTGTTTAAAATCCTCTGTCTGTGTGTATATTCTGTGGAACCGTGATAATTGTCATTTGAAATAAACTTTTGTGTCCAATTGGTTGTGTAGAGTGAATATGGGTCCGTTGAATGTGGTTGTGTCCAAGAAATTAACCAAATTGTGATGACCTACGGATTTACATTTTATACAGCGATTATGCTTGTTAAGATGTACAAAAACATTACAAATTCCTCCTCCTCAAATATAAATAAATAAATAAATCAAGTTTTTAATTGCTTGGATGTCGTCTTGTGTATCAGTCTTAGTATAAAGGCTGTCCACATCAATTGTGAATAGAAAAGAGCGGACCTTGTGTGTAAAGTCCGGATCCTGGCATTGGACTCTGTTCTGCGCTGGTGTGTTTGGATTGTTGTTTGACTTACGGATGGGCTGCTGATACCGCCACGGTCGGTAGTTATTCCAGCCATTATTGCGGATGATGTACGGGCGCTGGTTAGATGATGAGCCGGCGGTCACACGCGGGCGTCCTCCGTCATACCAGCCGGTGCGCATCTGGCCGCGCGGCGCTGCTACAAAAGTCTTCGGGGACTGTTGGATAACCACGGCTGGACTGCTGGTCAGCTCTGGTCAATTGTGAATGTTTGTGAAAGACAACATTGTTTATTTTGACCACCGTATGTAGTTACTGTGAAAAATGCAACAAGTGTTCATCTTGTCTCATTTTGTGCTTGTCTCGCTCATATAGCGTCATTTTGCCAGGAAAATCAAAGGAAAGTCAATATTTAAGATTCATTTCTTTTTCTGTGTCAAACTGTCTTAGAATGACAATCCCACTTTAGAAACATCAATTGTGCATGTTTTTGAAGGACAACATGATTTATTTTGACTTGGTGTTGAGTTACTGTGAAAAATGCAACACGTCTCATTTTGTGCTTGTCTCGCTCGTACAGTTTGAGATTGACAGTGAAATCAGATGAATGTCACTATTTAAAACTCAGCTGTTGTTATGTGTCAAACTGTCTTCGAATGACAATTCCCCTCCCCACCCTCTGCTCTCCTCCTCGACACTTTCATTAAGGCCGTGTGGATATGCTGTTCCTGATTAATTAACCCAATCTCTCTCAGCTCTTCTTCTCTGGGCCGTGGACCATTTTGGTTTACACTCCAGGGTCAGGGCATGTACTGGATCCCAGTCAGGGGAGACAAATGCTGGAAAACATGCCGGTCAGTATTCTTTTGTTCTACAATATTGTATTTATGACATGCAATCTGTACATGTATTGTCAGGCTTGTTTCTCCCACATATCTTTTGCCACATTATTTACAAATCACCATATACACACATTTTTGAAAGAAATATTCCCCTGTCTGGCGGTTTTAAACCCCTCTTATTCGCGCAAGTCGTCCAGCAATCCTTGTCGTTCGAAATAATTCCAAAAATGGCCCTGGAGTGCCCTCTGCTGGATAAAGCCGAGAACAGCACTTTGGTGGCTTGTTTAAAATCCTCTGTCTGTGTGTATATTCTGTGGAACCGTGATAATTGTCATTTGAAATAAACTTTTGTGTCCAATTGGTTGTGTAGAGTGAATATGGGTCCGTTGAATGTGGTTGTGTCCAAGAAATTAACCAAATTGTGATGACCTACGGATTTACATTTTATACAGCGATTATGCTTGTTAAGATGTACAAAAACATTACAAATTCCTCCTCCTCAAATATAAATAAATAAATAAATCAAGTTTTTAATTGTTTGGATGTCGTCTTGTGTATCAGTCTTAGTATAAAGGCTGTCCACATCAATTGTGAATAGAAAAGAGCGGACCTTGTGTGTAAAGTCCGGATCCTGGCATTGGACTCTGTTCTGCGCTGGTGTGTTTGGATTGTTGTTTGACTTACGGATGGGCTGCTGATACCGCCACGGTCGGTAGTTATTCCAGCCATTATTGCGGATGATGTACGGGCGCTGGTTAGATGATGAGCCGGCGGTCACACGCGGGCGTCCTCCGTCATACCAGCCGGTGCGCATCTGGCCGCGCGGCGCTGCTACAAAAGTCTTCGGGGACTGTTGGATGACCACGGCTGGACTGCTGGTCAGCTCTGGTCAATTGTGAATGTTTGTGAAAGACAACATTGTTTATTTTGACCACCGTATGTAGTTACTGTGAAAAATGTAACAAGTGTTCATCTTGTCTCATTTTGTGCTTGTCTCGCTCATATAGCGTCATTTTGCCAGGAAAATCAAAGGAAAGTCAATATTTAAGATTCATTTCTTTTTCTGTGTCAAACTGTCTTAGAATGACAATCCCACTTTAGAAACATCAATTGTGCATGTTTTTGAAGGACAACATGATTTATTTTGACTTGGTGTTGAGTTACTGTGAAAAATGCAACACGTCTCATTTTGTGCTTGTCTCGCTCGTACAGTTTGAGATTGACAGTGAAATCAGATGAATGTCACTATTTAAAACTCAGCTGTTGTTATGTGTCAAACTGTCTTCGAATGACAATTCCCCTCCCCACCCTCTGCTCTCCTCCTCGACACTTTCATTAAGGCCGTGTGGATATGCTGTTCCTGATTAATTAACCCAATCTCTCTCAGCTCTTCTTCTCTGGGCCGTGGACCATTTTGGTTTACACTCCAGGGTCAGGGCATGTACTGGATCCCAGTCAGGGGAGACAAATGCTGGAAAACATGCCGGTCAGTATTCTTTTGTTCTACAATATTGTATTTATGACATGCAATCTGTACATGTATTGTCAGGCTTGTTTCTCCCACATATCTTTTGCCACATTATTTACAAATCACCATATACACACATTTTTGAAAGAAATATTCCCCTGTCTGGCGCTTTTAAACCCCTCTTATTCGCGCAAGTCGTCCAGCAATCCTTGTCGTTCGAAATAATTCCAAAAATGGCCCTGGAGTGCCCTCTGCTGGATAAAGCCGAGAACAGCACTTTGGTGGCTTGTTTAAAATCCTCTGTCTGTGTGTATATTCTGTGGAACCGTGATAATTGTCATTTGAAATAAACTTTTGTGTCCAATTGGTTGTGTAGAGTGAATATGGGTCCGTTGAATGTGGTTGTGTCCAAGAAATTAACCAAATTGTGATGACCTACGGATTTACATTTTATACAGCGATTATGCTTGTTAAGATGTACAAAAACATTACAAATTCCTCCTCCTCAAATATAAATAAATAAATAAATCAAGTTTTTAATTGCTTGGATGTCGTCTTGTGTATCAGTCTTAGTATAAAGGCTGTCCACATCAATTGTGAATAGAAAAGAGCGGACCTTGTGTGTAAAGTCCGGATCCTGGCATTGGACTCTGTTCTGCGCTGGTGTGTTTGGATTGTTGTTTGACTTACGGATGGGCTGCTGATACCGCCACGGTCGGTAGTTATTCCAGCCATTATTGCGGATGATGTACGGGCGCTGGTTAGATGATGAGCCGGCGGTCACACGCGGGCGTCCTCCGTCATACCAGCCGGTGCGCATCTGGCCGCGCGGCGCTGCTACAAAAGTCTTCGGGGACTGTTGGATGACCACGGCTGGACTGCTGGTCAGCTCTGGTCAATTGTGAATGTTTGTGAAAGACAACATTGTTTATTTTGACCACCGTATGTAGTTACTGTGAAAAATGTAACAAGTGTTCATCTTGTCTCATTTTGTGCTTGTCTCGCTCATATAGCGTCATTTTGCCAGGAAAATCAAAGGAAAGTCAATATTTAAGATTCATTTCTTTTTCTGTGTCAAACTGTCTTAGAATGACAATCCCACTTTAGAAACATCAATTGTGCATGTTTTTGAAGGACAACATGATTTATTTTGACTTGGTGTTGAGTTACTGTGAAAAATGCAACACGTCTCATTTTGTGCTTGTCTCGCTCGTACAGTTTGAGATTGACAGTGAAATCAGATGAATGTCACTATTTAAAACTCAGCTGTTGTTATGTGTCAAACTGTCTTCGAATGACAATTCCCCTCCCCACCCTCTGCTCTCCTCCTCGACACTTTCATTAAGGCCGTGTGGATATGCTGTTCCTGATTAATTAACCCAATCTCTCTCAGCTCTTCTTCTCTGGGCCGTGGACCATTTTGGTTTACACTCCAGGGTCAGGGCATGTACTGGATCCCAGTCAGGGGAGACAAATGCTGGAAAACATGCCGGTCAGTATTCTTTTGTTCTACAATATTGTATTTATGACATGCAATCTGTACATGTATTGTCAGGCTTGTTTCTCCCACATATCTTTTGCCACATTATTTACAAATCACCATATACACACATTTTTGAAAGAAATATTCCCCTGTCTGGCGCTTTTAAACCCCTCTTATTCGCGCAAGTCGTCCAGCAATCCTTGTCGTTCGAAATAATTCCAAAAATGGCCCTGGAGTGCCCTCTGCTGGATAAAGCCGAGAACAGCACTTTGGTGGCTTGTTTAAAATCCTCTGTCTGTGTGTATATTCTGTGGAACCGTGATAATTGTCATTTGAAATAAACTTTTGTGTCCAATTGGTTGTGTAGAGTGAATATGGGTCCGTTGAATGTGGTTGTGTCCAAGAAATTAACCAAATTGTGATGACCTACGGATTTACATTTTATACAGCGATTATGCTTGTTAAGATGTACAAAAACATTACAAATTCCTCCTCCTCAAATATAAATAAATAAATAAATCAAGTTTTTAATTGCTTGGATGTCGTCTTGTGTATCAGTCTTAGTATAAAGGCTGTCCACATCAATTGTGAATAGAAAAGAGCGGACCTTGTGTGTAAAGTCCGGATCCTGGCATTGGACTCTGTTCTGCGCTGGTGTGTTTGGATTGTTGTTTGACTTACGGATGGGCTGCTGATACCGCCACGGTCGGTAGTTATTCCAGCCATTATTGCGGATGATGTACGGGCGCTGGTTAGATGATGAGCCGGCGGTCACACGCGGGCGTCCTCCGTCATACCAGCCGGTGCGCATCTGGCCGCGCGGCGCTGCTACAAAAGTCTTCGGGGACTGTTGGATAACCACGGCGGGACTGCTGGTCAGCTCTGGTCAATTGTGAATGTTTGTGAAAGACAACATTGTTTATTTTGACCACCGTATGTAGTTACTGTGAAAAATGTAACAAGTGTTCATCTTGTCTCATTTTGTGCTTGTCTCGCTCATATAGCGTCATTTTGCCAGGAAAATCAAAGGAAAGTCAATATTTAAGATTCATTTCTTTTTCTGTGTCAAACTGTCTTAGAATGACAATCCCACTTTAGAAACATCAATTGTGCATGTTTTTGAAGGACAACATGATTTATTTTGACTTGGTGTTGAGTTACTGTGAAAAATGCAACACGTCTCATTTTGTGCTTGTCTCGCTCGTACAGTTTGAGATTGACAGTGAAATCAGATGAATGTCACTATTTAAAACTCAGCTGTTGTTATGTGTCAAACTGTCTTCGAATGACAATTCCCCTCCCCACCCTCTGCTCTCCTCCTCGACACTTTCATTAAGGCCGTGTGGATATGCTGTTCCTGATTAATTAACCCAATCTCTCTCAGCTCTTCTTCTCTGGGCCGTGGACCATTTTGGTTTACACTCCAGGGTCAGGGCATGTACTGGATCCCAGTCAGGGGAGACAAATGCTGGAAAACATGCCGGTCAGTATTCTTTTGTTCTACAATATTGTATTTATGACATGCAATCTGTACATGTATTGTCAGGCTTGTTTCTCCCACATATCTTTTGCCACATTATTTACAAATCACCATATACACACATTTTTGAAAGAAATATTCCCCTGTCTGGCGCTTTTAAACCCCTCTTATTCGCGCAAGTCGTCCAGCAATCCTTGTCGTTCGAAATAATTCCAAAAATGGCCCTGGAGTGCCCTCTGCTGGATAAAGCCGAGAACAGCACTTTGGTGGCTTGTTTAAAATCCTCTGTCTGTGTGTATATTCTGTGGAACCGTGATAATTGTCATTTGAAATAAACTTTTGTGTCCAATTGGTTGTGTAGAGTGAATATGGGTCCGTTGAATGTGGTTGTGTCCAAGAAATTAACCAAATTGTGATGACCTACGGATTTACATTTTATACAGCGATTATGCTTGTTAAGATGTACAAAAACATTACAAATTCCTCCTCCTCAAATATAAATAAATAAATAAATCAAGTTTTTAATTGCTTGGATGTCGTCTTGTGTATCAGTCTTAGTATAAAGGCTGTCCACATCAATTGTGAATAGAAAAGAGCGGACCTTGTGTGTAAAGTCCGGATCCTGGCATTGGACTCTGTTCTGCGCTGGTGTGTTTGGATTGTTGTTTGACTTACGGATGGGCTGCTGATACCGCCACGGTCGGTAGTTATTCCAGCCATTATTGCGGATGATGTACGGGCGCTGGTTAGATGATGAGCCGGCGGTCACACGCGGGCGTCCTCCGTCATACCAGCCGGTGCGCATCTGGCCGCGCGGCGCTGCTACAAAAGTCTTCGGGGACTGTTGGATGACCACGGCTGGACTGCTGGTCAGCTCTGGTCAATTGTGAATGTTTGTGAAAGACAACATTGTTTATTTTGACCACCGTATGTAGTTACTGTGAAAAATGTAACAAGTGTTCATCTTGTCTCATTTTGTGCTTGTCTCGCTCATATAGCGTCATTTTGCCAGGAAAATCAAAGGAAAGTCAATATTTAAGATTCATTTCTTTTTCTGTGTCAAACTGTCTTAGAATGACAATCCCACTTTAGAAACATCAATTGTGCATGTTTTTGAAGGACAACATGATTTATTTTGACTTGGTGTTGAGTTACTGTGAAAAATGCAACACGTCTCATTTTGTGCTTGTCTCGCTCGTACAGTTTGAGATTGACAGTGAAATCAGATGAATGTCACTATTTAAAACTCAGCTGTTGTTATGTGTCAAACTGTCTTCGAATGACAATTCCCCTCCCCACCCTCTGCTCTCCTCCTCGACACTTCCATTAAGGCCGTGTGGATATGCTGTTCCTGATTAATTAACCCAATCTCTCTCAGCTCTTCTTCTCTGGGCCGTGGACCATTTTGGTTTACACTCCAGGGTCAGGGCATGTACTGGATCCCAGTCAGGGGAGACAAATGCTGGAAAACATGCCGGTCAGTATTCTTTTGTTCTACAATATTGTATTTATGACATGCAATCTGTACATGTATTGTCAGGCTTGTTTCTCCCACATATCTTTTGCCACATTATTTACAAATCACCATATACACACATTTTTGAAAGAAATATTCCCCTGTCTGGCGCTTTTAAACCCCTCTTATTCGCGCAAGTCGTCCAGCAATCCTTGTCGTTCGAAATAATTCCAAAAATGGCCCTGGAGTGCCCTCTGCTGGATAAAGCCGAGAACAGCACTTTGGTGGCTTGTTTAAAATCCTCTGTCTGTGTGTATATTCTGTGGAACCGTGATAATTGTCATTTGAAATAAACTTTTGTGTCCAATTGGTTGTGTAGAGTGAATATGGGTCCGTTGAATGTGGTTGTGTCCAAGAAATTAACCAAATTGTGATGACCTACGGATTTACATTTTATACAGCGATTATGCTTGTTAAGATGTACAAAAACATTACAAATTCCTCCTCCTCAAATATAAATAAATAAATAAATCAAGTTTTTAATTGTTTGGATGTCGTCTTGTGTATCAGTCTTAGTATAAAGGCTGTCCACATCAATTGTGAATAGAAAAGAGCGGACCTTGTGTGTAAAGTCCGGATCCTGGCATTGGACTCTGTTCTGCGCTGGTGTGTTTGGATTGTTGTTTGACTTACGGATGGGCTGCTGATACCGCCACGGTCGGTAGTTATTCCAGCCATTATTGCGGATGATGTACGGGCGCTGGTTAGATGATGAGCCGGCGGTCACACGCGGGCGTCCTCCGTCATACCAGCCGGTGCGCATCTGGCCGCGCGGCGCTGCTACAAAAGTCTTCGGGGACTGTTGGATGACCACGGCTGGACTGCTGGTCAGCTCTGGTCAATTGTGAATGTTTGTGAAAGACAACATTGTTTATTTTGACCACCGTATGTAGTTACTGTGAAAAATGTAACAAGTGTTCATCTTGTCTCATTTTGTGCTTGTCTCGCTCATATAGCGTCATTTTGCCAGGAAAATCAAAGGAAAGTCAATATTTAAGATTCATTTCTTTTTCTGTGTCAAACTGTCTTAGAATGACAATCCCACTTTAGAAACATCAATTGTGCATGTTTTTGAAGGACAACATGATTTATTTTGACTTGGTGTTGAGTTACTGTGAAAAATGCAACACGTCTCATTTTGTGCTTGTCTCGCTCGTACAGTTTGAGATTGACAGTGAAATCAGATGAATGTCACTATTTAAAACTCAGCTGTTGTTATATGTCAAACTGTCTTCGAATGACAATTCCCCTCCCCACCCTCTGCTCTCCTCCTCGACACTTTCATTAAGGCCGTGTGGATATGCTGTTCCTGATTAATTAACCCAATCTCTCTCAGCTCTTCTTCTCTGGGCCGTGGACCATTTTGGTTTACACTCCAGGGTCAGGGCATGTACTGGATCCCAGTCAGGGGAGACAAATGCTGGAAAACATGCCGGTCAGTATTCTTTTGTTCTACAATATTGTATTTATGACATGCAATCTGTACATGTATTGTCAGGCTTGTTTCTCCCACATATCTTTTGCCACATTATTTACAAATCACCATATACACACATTTTTGAAAGAAATATTCCCCTGTCTGGCGGTTTTAAACCCCTCTTATTCGCGCAAGTCGTCCAGCAATCCTTGTCGTTCGAAATAATTCCAAAAATGGCCCTGGAGTGCCCTCTGCTGGATAAAGCCGAGAACAGCACTTTGGTGGCTTGTTTAAAATCCTCTGTCTGTGTGTATATTCTGTGGAACCGTGATAATTGTCATTTGAAATAAACTTTTGTGTCCAATTGGTTGTGTAGAGTGAATATGGGTCCGTTGAATGTGGTTGTGTCCAAGAAATTAACCAAATTGTGATGACCTACGGATTTACATTTTATACAGCGATTATGCTTGTTAAGATGTACAAAAACATTACAAATTCCTCCTCCTCAAATATAAATAAATAAATAAATCAAGTTTTTAATTGCTTGGATGTCGTCTTGTGTATCAGTCTTAGTATAAAGGCTGTCCACATCAATTGTGAATAGAAAAGAGCGGACCTTGTGTGTAAAGTCCGGATCCTGGCATTGGACTCTGTTCTGCGCTGGTGTGTTTGGATTGTTGTTTGACTTACGGATGGGCTGCTGATACCGCCACGGTCGGTAGTTATTCCAGCCATTATTGCGGATGATGTACGGGCGCTGGTTAGATGATGAGCCGGCGGTCACACGCGGGCGTCCTCCGTCATACCAGCCGGTGCGCATCTGGCCGCGCGGCGCTGCTACAAAAGTCTTCGGGGACTGTTGGATGACCACGGCTGGACTGCTGGTTAGCTCTGGTCAATTGTGAATGTTTGTGAAAGACAACATTGTTTATTTTGACCACCGTATGTAGTTACTGTGAAAAATGTAACAAGTGTTCATCTTGTCTCATTTTGTGCTTGTCTCGCTCATATAGCGTCATTTTGCCAGGAAAATCAAAGGAAAGTCAATATTTAAGATTCATTTCTTTTTCTGTGTCAAACTGTCTTAGAATGACAATCCCACTTTAGAAACATCAATTGTGCATGTTTTTGAAGGACAACGTGATTTATTTTGACTTGGTTACTGTGAAAAATGCAACACGTCTCATTTTGTGCTTGTCTCGCTCGTACAGTTTGAGATTGACAGTGAAATCAGATGAATGTCACTATTTAAAACTCAGCTGTTGTTATGTGTGAAACTGTCTTCGAATGACAATTCCCCTCCCCAGGGCCGTGGACCATTTTGGTTTACACTCCAGGGTCAGGGCATGTACTGGATCCCAGTCAGGGGAGACAAATGCTGGAAAACATGCCGGTCAGTATTCTTTTGTTCTACAATATTGTATTTATGACATGCAATCTGTACATGTATTGTCAGGCTTGTTTCTCCCACATATCTTTTGCCACATTATTTACAAATCACCATATACACACATTTTTGAAAGAAATATTCCCCTGTCTGGCGCTTTTAAACCCCTCTTATTCGCGCAAGTCGTCTAGCAATCCTTGTCGTTCGAAATGATTCCAAAAATGGCCCTGGAGTGCCCTCTGCTGGATAAAGCCGAGAACAGCACTTTGGTGGCTTGTTTAAAATCCTCTGTCTGTGTGTATATTCTGTGGAACCGTGATAATTGTCATTTGAAATAAACTTTTGTGTCCAATTGGTTGTGTAGAGTGAATATGGGTCCGTTGAATGTGGTTGTGTCCAAGAAATTAACCAAATTGTGATGACCTACGGATTTACATTTTATACAGCGATTATGCTTGTTAAGATGTACAAAAACATTACAAATTCCTCCTCCTCAAATATAAATAGATAAATAAATAAATCAAGTTTTTAATTGCTTGGATGTCGTCTTGTGTATCAATCTTAGTATAAAGGCTGTCCACATCAATTGTGAATAGAAAAGAGCGGACCTTGTGTGTAAAGTCCGGATCCTGGCATTGGACTCTGTTCTGCGCTGGTGTGTTTGGATTGTTGTTTGACTTACGGATGGGCTGCTGATACCGCCACGGTCGGTAGTTATTCCAGCCTTTATTGCGGATGATGTACGGGCGCTGGTTAGATGATGAGCCGGCGGTCACACGCGGGCGTCCTCCGTCATACCAGCCGGTGCGCATCTGGCCGCGCGGCGCTGCTACAAAAGTCTTCGGGGACTGTTGGATGACCACGGCGGGACTGCTGGTCAGCTCTGGTCAATTGTGAATGTTTGTGAAAGACAACATTGTTTATTTTGACCACCGTATGTAGTTACTGTGAAAAATGTAACAAGTGTTCATCTTGTCTCATTTTGTGCTTGTCTCGCTCATATAGCGTCATTTTGCCAGGAAAATCAAAGGAAAGTCAATATTTAAGATTCATTTCTTTTTCTGTGTCAAACTGTCTTAGAATGACAATCCCACTTTAGAAACATCAATTGTGCATGTTTTTGAAGGACAACATGATTTATTTTGACTTGGTGTTGAGTTACTGTGAAAAATGCAACACGTCTCATTTTGTGCTTGTCTCGCTCGTACAGTTTGAGATTGACAGTGAAATCAGATGAATGTCACTATTTAAAACTCAGCTGTTGTTATGTGTGAAACTGTCTTCGAATGACAATTCCCCTCCCCAGGGCCGTGGACCATTTTGGTTTACACTCCAGGGTCAGGGCATGTACTGGATCCCAGTCAGGGGAGACAAATGCTGGAAAACATGCCGGTCAGTATTCTTTTGTTCTACAATATTGTATTTATGACATGCAATCTGTACATGTATTGTCAGGCTTGTTTCTCCCACATATCTTTTGCCACATTATTTACAAATCACCATATACACACATTTTTGAAAGAAATATTCCCCTGTCTGGCGCTTTTAAACCCCTCTTATTCGCGCAAGTCGTCTAGCAATCCTTGTCGTTCGAAATGATTCCAAAAATGGCCCTGGAGTGCCCTCTGCTGGATAAAGCTGAGAACAGCACTTTGGTGGCTTGTTTAAAATCCTCTGTCTGTGTGTATATTCTGTGGAACCGTGATAATTGTCATTTGAAATAAACTTTTGTGTCCAATTGGTTGTGTAGAGTGAATATGGGTCCGTTGAATGTGGTTGTGTCCAAGAAATTAACCAAATTGTGATGACCTACGGATTTACATTTTATACAGCGATTATGCTTGTTAAGATGTACAAAAACATTACAAATTCCTCCTCCTCAAATATAAATAGATAAATAAATAAATCAAGTTTTTAATTGCTTGGATGTCGTCTTGTGTATCAATCTTAGTATAAAGGCTGTCCACATCAATTGTGAATAGAAAAGAGCGGACCTTGTGTGTAAAGTCCGGATCCTGGCATTGGACTCTGTTCTGCGCTGGTGTGTTTGGATTGTTGTTTGACTTACGGATGGGCTGCTGATACCGCCACGGTCGGTAGTTATTCCAGCCTTTATTGCGGATGATGTACGGGCGCTGGTTAGATGATGAGCCGGCGGTCACACGCGGGCGTCCTCCGTCATACCAGCCGGTGCGCATCTGGCCGCGCGGCGCTGCTACAAAAGTCTTCGGGGACTGTTGGATAACCACGGCGGGACTGCTGGTCAGCTCTGGTCAATTGTGAATGTTTGTGAAAGACAACATTGTTTATTTTGACCACCGTATGTAGTTACTGTGAAAAATGTAACAAGTGTTCATCTTGTCTCATTTTGTGCTTGTCTCGCTCATATAGCGTCATTTTGCCAGGAAAATCAAAGGAAAGTCAATATTTAAGATTCATTTCTTTTTCTGTGTCAAACTGTCTTAGAATGACAATCCCACTTTAGAAACATCAATTGTGCATGTTTTTGAAGGACAACATGATTTATTTTGACTTGGTGTTGAGTTACTGTGAAAAATGCAACACGTCTCATTTTGTGCTTGTCTCGCTCGTACAGTTTGAGATTGACAGTGAAATCAGATGAATGTCACTATTTAAAACTCAGCTGTTGTTATGTGTGAAACTGTCTTCGAATGACAATTCCCCTCCCCAGGGCCGTGGACCATTTTGGTTTACACTCCAGGGTCAGGGCATGTACTGGATCCCAGTCAGGGGAGACAAATGCTGGAAAACATGCCGGTCAGTATTCTTTTGTTCTACAATATTGTATTTATGACATGCAATCTGTACATGTATTGTCAGGCTTGTTTCTCCCACATATCTTTTGCCACATTATTTACAAATCACCATATACACACATTTTTGAAAGAAATATTCCCCTGTCTGGCGCTTTTAAACCCCTCTTATTCGCGCAAGTCGTCTAGCAATCCTTGTCGTTCGAAATGATTCCAAAAATGGCCCTGGAGTGCCCTCTGCTGGATAAAGCTGAGAACAGCACTTTGGTGGCTTGTTTAAAATCCTCTGTCTGTGTGTATATTCTGTGGAACCGTGATAATTGTCATTTGAAATAAACTTTTGTGTCCAATTGGTTGTGTAGAGTGAATATGGGTCCGTTGAATGTGGTTGTGTCCAAGAAATTAACCAAATTGTGATGACCTACGGATTTACATTTTATACAGCGATTATGCTTGTTAAGATGTACAAAAACATTACAAATTCCTCCTCCTCAAATATAAATAGATAAATAAATAAATCAAGTTTTTAATTGCTTGGATGTCGTCTTGTGTATCAATCTTAGTATAAAGGCTGTCCACATCAATTGTGAATAGAAAAGAGCGGACCTTGTGTGTAAAGTCCGGATCCTGGCATTGGACTCTGTTCTGCGCTGGTGTGTTTGGATTGTTGTTTGACTTACGGATGGGCTGCTGATACCGCCACGGTCGGTAGTTATTCCAGCCTTTATTGCGGATGATGTACGGGCGCTGGTTAGATGATGAGCCGGCGGTCACACGCGGGCGTCCTCCGTCATACCAGCCGGTGCGCATCTGGCCGCGCGGCGCTGCTACAAAAGTCTTCGGGGACTGTTGGATAACCACGGCGGGACTGCTGGTCAGCTCTGGTCAATTGTGAATGTTTGTGAAAGACAACATTGTTTATTTTGACCACCGTATGTAGTTACTGTGAAAAATGTAACAAGTGTTCATCTTGTCTCATTTTGTGCTTGTCTCGCTCATATAGCGTCATTTTGCCAGGAAAATCAAAGGAAAGTCAATATTTAAGATTCATTTCTTTTTCTGTGTCAAACTGTCTTAGAATGACAATCCCACTTTAGAAACATCAATTGTGCATGTTTTTGAAGGACAACATGATTTATTTTGACTTGGTGTTGAGTTACTGTGAAAAATGCAACACGTCTCATTTTGTGCTTGTCTCGCTCGTACAGTTTGAGATTGACAGTGAAATCAGATGAATGTCACTATTTAAAACTCAGCTGTTGTTATGTGTGAAACTGTCTTCGAATGACAATTCCCCTCCCCAGGGCCGTGGACCATTTTGGTTTACACTCCAGGGTCAGGGCATGTACTGGATCCCAGTCAGGGGAGACAAATGCTGGAAAACATGCCGGTCAGTATTCTTTTGTTCTACAATATTGTATTTATGACATGCAATCTGTACATGTATTGTCAGGCTTGTTTCTCCCACATATCTTTTGCCACATTATTTACAAATCACCATATACACACATTTTTGAAAGAAATATTCCCCTGTCTGGCGCTTTTAAACCCCTCTTATTCGCGCAAGTCGTCTAGCAATCCTTGTCGTTCGAAATGATTCCAAAAATGGCCCTGGAGTGCCCTCTGCTGGATAAAGCTGAGAACAGCACTTTGGTGGCTTGTTTAAAATCCTCTGTCTGTGTGTATATTCTGTGGAACCGTGATAATTGTCATTTGAAATAAACTTTTGTGTCCAATTGGTTGTGTAGAGTGAATATGGGTCCGTTGAATGTGGTTGTGTCCAAGAAATTAACCAAATTGTGATGACCTACGGATTTACATTTTATACAGCGATTATGCTTGTTAAGATGTACAAAAACATTACAAATTCCTCCTCCTCAAATATAAATAGATAAATAAATAAATCAAGTTTTTAATTGCTTGGATGTCGTCTTGTGTATCAATCTTAGTATAAAGGCTGTCCACATCAATTGTGAATAGAAAAGAGCGGACCTTGTGTGTAAAGTCCGGATCCTGGCATTGGACTCTGTTCTGCGCTGGTGTGTTTGGATTGTTGTTTGACTTACGGATGGGCTGCTGATACCGCCACGGTCGGTAGTTATTCCAGCCTTTATTGCGGATGATGTACGGGCGCTGGTTAGATGATGAGCCGGCGGTCACACGCGGGCGTCCTCCGTCATACCAGCCGGTGCGCATCTGGCCGCGCGGCGCTGCTACAAAAGTCTTCGGGGACTGTTGGATAACCACGGCGGGACTGCTGGTCAGCTCTGGTCAATTGTGAATGTTTGTGAAAGACAACATTGTTTATTTTGACCACCGTATGTAGTTACTGTGAAAAATGTAACAAGTGTTCATCTTGTCTCATTTTGTGCTTGTCTCGCTCATATAGCGTCATTTTGCCAGGAAAATCAAAGGAAAGTCAATATTTAAGATTCATTTCTTTTTCTGTGTCAAACTGTCTTAGAATGACAATCCCACTTTAGAAACATCAATTGTGCATGTTTTTGAAGGACAACATGATTTATTTTGACTTGGTGTTGAGTTACTGTGAAAAATGCAACACGTCTCATTTTGTGCTTGTCTCGCTCGTACAGTTTGAGATTGACAGTGAAATCAGATGAATGTCACTATTTAAAACTCAGCTGTTGTTATGTGTGAAACTGTCTTCGAATGACAATTCCCCTCCCCAGGGCCGTGGACCATTTTGGTTTACACTCCAGGGTCAGGGCATGTACTGGATCCCAGTCAGGGGAGACAAATGCTGGAAAACATGCCGGTCAGTATTCTTTTGTTCTACAATATTGCATTTATGACATGCAATCTGTACATGTATTGTCAGGCTTGTTTCTCCCACATATCTTTTGCCACATTATTTACAAATCACCATATACACACATTTTTGAAAGAAATATTCCCCTGTCTGGCGCTTTTAAACCCCTCTTATTCGCGCAAGTCGTCTAGCAATCCTTGTCGTTCGAAATGATTCCAAAAATGGCCCTGGAGTGCCCTCTGCTGGATAAAGCTGAGAACAGCACTTTGGTGGCTTGTTTAAAATCCTCTGTCTGTGTGTATATTCTGTGGAACCGTGATAATTGTCATTTGAAATAAACTTTTGTGTCCAATTGGTTGTGTAGAGTGAATATGGGTCCGTTGAATGTGGTTGTGTCCAAGAAATTAACCAAATTGTGATGACTTATGGATTTACATTTTATACAGCGATTATGCTTGTTAAGATGTACAAAAACATTACAAATTCCTCCTCCTCAAATATAAATAAATAAATCAAGTTTTTAATTGCTTGGATGTCGTCTTGTGTATCAATCTTAGTATAAAGGCTGTCCACATCAATTGTGAATAGAAAAGAGCGGACCTTGTGTGTAAAGTCCGGATCCTGGCATTGGACTCTGTTCTGCGCTGGTGTGTTTGGATTGTTGTTTGACTTACGGATGGGCTGCTGATACCGCCACGGTCGGTAGTTATTCCAGCCTTTATTGCGGATGATGTACGGGCGCTGGTTAGATGATGAGCCGGCGGTCACACGCGGGCGTCCTCCGTCATACCAGCCGGTGCGCATCTGGCCGCGCGGCGCTGCTACAAAAGTCTTCGGGGACTGTTGGATAACCACGGCGGGACTGCTGGTCAGCTCTGGTCAATTGTGAATGTTTGTGAAAGACAACATTGTTTATTTTGACCACCGTATGTAGTTACTGTGAAAAATGTAACAAGTGTTCATCTTGTCTCATTTTGTGCTTGTCTCGCTCATATAGCGTCATTTTGCCAGGAAAATCAAAGGAAAGTCAATATTTAAGATTCATTTCTTTTTCTGTGTCAAACTGTCTTAGAATGACAATCCCACTTTAGAAACATCAATTGTGCATGTTTTTGAAGGACAACATGATTTATTTTGACTTGGTGTTGAGTTACTGTGAAAAATGCAACACGTCTCATTTTGTGCTTGTCTCGCTCGTACAGTTTGAGATTGACAGTGAAATCAGATGAATGTCACTATTTAAAACTCAGCTGTTGTTATGTGTGAAACTGTCTTCGAATGACAATTCCCCTCCCCAGGGCCGTGGACCATTTTGGTTTACACTCCAGGGTCAGGGCATGTACTGGATCCCAGTCAGGGGAGACAAATGCTGGAAAACATGCCGGTCAGTATTCTTTTGTTCTACAATATTGTATTTATGACATGCAATCTGTACATGTATTGTCAGGCTTGTTTCTCCCACATATCTTTTGCCACATTATTTACAAATCACCATATACACACATTTTTGAAAGAAATATTCCCCTGTCTGGCGCTTTTAAACCCCTCTTATTCGCGCAAGTCGTCTAGCAATCCTTGTCGTTCGAAATGATTCCAAAAATGGCCCTGGAGTGCCCTCTGCTGGATAAAGCCGAGAACAGCACTTTGGTGGCTTGTTTAAAATCCTCTGTCTGTGTGTATATTCTGTGGAACCGTGATAATTGTCATTTGAAATAAACTTTTGTGTCCAATTGGTTGTGTAGAGTGAATATGGGTCCGTTGAATGTGGTTGTGTCCAAGAAATTAACCAAATTGTGATGACCTACGGATTTACATTTTATACAGCGATTATGCTTGTTAAGATGTACAAAAACATTACAAATTCCTCCTCCTCAAATATAAATAGATAAATAAATAAATCAAGTTTTTAATTGCTTGGATGTCGTCTTGTGTATCAATCTTAGTATAAAGGCTGTCCACATCAATTGTGAATAGAAAAGAGCGGACCTTGTGTGTAAAGTCCGGATCCTGGCATTGGACTCTGTTCTGCGCTGGTGTGTTTGGATTGTTGTTTGACTTACGGATGGGCTGCTGATACCGCCACGGTCGGTAGTTATTCCAGCCTTTATTGCGGATGATGTACGGGCGCTGGTTAGATGATGAGCCGGCGGTCACACGCGGGCGTCCTCCGTCATACCAGCCGGTGCGCATCTGGCCGCGCGGCGCTGCTACAAAAGTCTTCGGGGACTGTTGGATGACCACGGCGGGACTGCTGGTCAGCTCTGGTCAATTGTGAATGTTTGTGAAAGACAACATTGTTTATTTTGACCACCGTATGTAGTTACTGTGAAAAATGTAACAAGTGTTCATCTTGTCTCATTTTGTGCTTGTCTCGCTCATATAGCGTCATTTTGCCAGGAAAATCAAAGGAAAGTCAATATTTAAGATTCATTTCTTTTTCTGTGTCAAACTGTCTTAGAATGACAATCCCACTTTAGAAACATCAATTGTGCATGTTTTTGAAGGACAACATGATTTATTTTGACTTGGTGTTGAGTTACTGTGAAAAATGCAACACGTCTCATTTTGTGCTTGTCTCGCTCGTACAGTTTGAGATTGACAGTGAAATCAGATGAATGTCACTATTTAAAACTCAGCTGTTGTTATGTGTCAAACTGTCTTCGAATGACAATTCCCTTCCCCAGGGCCGTGGACCATTTTGGTTTACACTCCAGGGTCAGGGCATGTACTGGATCCCAGTCAGGGGAGACAAATGCTGGAAAACATGCCGGTCAGTATTCTTTTGTTCTACAATATTGTATTTATGACATGCAATCTGTACATGTATTGTCAGGCTTGTTTCTCCCACATATCTTTTGCCACATTATTTACAAATCACCATATACACACATTTTTGAAAGAAATATTCCCCTGTCTGGCGGTTTTAAACCCCTCTTATTCGCGCAAGTCGTCCAGCAATCCGTGTCGTTCGAAATAATTCCAAAAATGGCCCTGGAGTGCCCTCTGCTGGATAAAGCCGAGAACAGCACTTTGGTAGCTTGTTTAAAATCCTCTGTCTGTGTGTATATTCTGTGGAACCGTGATAATTGTCATTTGAAATAAACTTTTGTGTCCAATTGGTTGTGTAGAGTGAATATGGGTCCGTTGAATGTGGTTGTGTCCAAGAAATTAACCAAATTGTGATGACCTACGGATTTACATTTTATACAGCGATTATGCTTGTTAAGATGTACAAAAACATTACAAATTCCTCCTCCTCAAATATAAATAAATAAATAAATCAAGTTTTTAATTGCTTGGATGTCGTCTTGTGTATCAGTCTTAGTATAAAGGCTGTCCACATCAATTGTGAATAGAAAAGAGCGGACCTTGTGTGTAAAGTCCGGATCCTGGCATTGGACTCTGTTCTGCGCTGGTGTGTTTGGATTGTTGTTTGACTTACGGATGGGCTGCTGATACCGCCACGGTCGGTAGTTATTCCAGCCATTATTGCGGATGATGTACGGGCGCTGGTTAGATGATGAGCCGGCGGTCACACGCGGGCGTCCTCCGTCATACCAGCCGGTGCGCATCTGGCCGCGCGGCGCTGCTACAAAAGTCTTCGGGGACTGTTGGATAACCACGGCGGGACTGCTGGTCAGCTCTGGTCAATTGTGAATGTTTGTGAAAGACAACATTGTTTATTTTGACCACCGTATGTAGTTACTGTGAAAAATGTAACAAGTGTTCATCTTGTCTCATTTTGTGCTTGTCTCGCTCATATAGCGTCATTTTGCCAGGAAAATCAAAGGAAAGTCAATATTTAAGATTCATTTCTTTTTCTGTGTCAAACTGTCTTAGAATGACAATCCCACTTTAGAAACATCAATTGTGCATGTTTTTGAAGGACAACATGATTTATTTTGACTTGGTGTTGAGTTACTGTGAAAAATGCAACACGTCTCATTTTGTGCTTGTCTCGCTCGTACAGTTTGAGATTGACAGTGAAATCAGATGAATGTCACTATTTAAAACTCAGCTGTTGTTATGTGTGAAACTGTCTTCGAATGACAATTCCCCTCCCCAGGGCCGTGGACCATTTTGGTTTACACTCCAGGGTCAGGGCATGTACTGGATCCCAGTCAGGGGAGACAAATGCTGGAAAACATGCCGGTCAGTATTCTTTTGTTCTACAATATTGTATTTATGACATGCAATCTGTACATGTATTGTCAGGCTTGTTTCTCCCACATATCTTTTGCCACATTATTTACAAATCACCATATACACACATTTTTGAAAGAAATATTCCCCTGTCTGGCGCTTTTAAACCCCTCTTATTCGCGCAAGTCGTCTAGCAATCCTTGTCGTTCGAAATGATTCCAAAAATGGCCCTGGAGTGCCCTCTGCTGGATAAAGCTGAGAACAGCACTTTGGTGGCTTGTTTAAAATCCTCTGTCTGTGTGTATATTCTGTGGAACCGTGATAATTGTCATTTGAAATAAACTTTTGTGTCCAATTGGTTGTGTAGAGTGAATATGGGTCCGTTGAATGTGGTTGTGTCCAAGAAATTAACCAAATTGTGATGACCTACGGATTTACATTTTATACAGCGATTATGCTTGTTAAGATGTACAAAAACATTACAAATTCCTCCTCCTCAAATATAAATAGATAAATAAATAAATCAAGTTTTTAATTGCTTGGATGTCGTCTTGTGTATCAATCTTAGTATAAAGGCTGTCCACATCAATTGTGAATAGAAAAGAGCGGACCTTGTGTGTAAAGTCCGGATCCTGGCATTGGACTCTGTTCTGCGCTGGTGTGTTTGGATTGTTGTTTGACTTACGGATGGGCTGCTGATACCGCCACGGTCGGTAGTTATTCCAGCCTTTATTGCGGATGATGTACGGGCGCTGGTTAGATGATGAGCCGGCGGTCACACGCGGGCGTCCTCCGTCATACCAGCCGGTGCGCATCTGGCCGCGCGGCGCTGCTACAAAAGTCTTCGGGGACTGTTGGATAACCACGGCGGGACTGCTGGTCAGCTCTGGTCAATTGTGAATGTTTGTGAAAGACAACATTGTTTATTTTGACCACCGTATGTAGTTACTGTGAAAAATGTAACAAGTGTTCATCTTGTCTCATTTTGTGCTTGTCTCGCTCATATAGCGTCATTTTGCCAGGAAAATCAAAGGAAAGTCAATATTTAAGATTCATTTCTTTTTCTGTGTCAAACTGTCTTAGAATGACAATCCCACTTTAGAAACATCAATTGTGCATGTTTTTGAAGGACAACATGATTTATTTTGACTTGGTGTTGAGTTACTGTGAAAAATGCAACACGTCTCATTTTGTGCTTGTCTCGCTCGTACAGTTTGAGATTGACAGTGAAATCAGATGAATGTCACTATTTAAAACTCAGCTGTTGTTATGTGTGAAACTGTCTTCGAATGACAATTCCCCTCCCCAGGGCCGTGGACCATTTTGGTTTACACTCCAGGGTCAGGGCATGTACTGGATCCCAGTCAGGGGAGACAAATGCTGGAAAACATGCCGGTCAGTATTCTTTTGTTCTACAATATTGTATTTATGACATGCAATCTGTACATGTATTGTCAGGCTTGTTTCTCCCACATATCTTTTGCCACATTATTTACAAATCACCATATACACACATTTTTGAAAGAAATATTCCCCTGTCTGGCGCTTTTAAACCCCTCTTATTCGCGCAAGTCGTCTAGCAATCCTTGTCGTTCGAAATGATTCCAAAAATGGCCCTGGAGTGCCCTCTGCTGGATAAAGCTGAGAACAGCACTTTGGTGGCTTGTTTAAAATCCTCTGTCTGTGTGTATATTCTGTGGAACCGTGATAATTGTCATTTGAAATAAACTTTTGTGTCCAATTGGTTGTGTAGAGTGAATATGGGTCCGTTGAATGTGGTTGTGTCCAAGAAATTAACCAAATTGTGATGACCTACGGATTTACATTTTATACAGCGATTATGCTTGTTAAGATGTACAAAAACATTACAAATTCCTCCTCCTCAAATATAAATAGATAAATAAATAAATCAAGTTTTTAATTGCTTGGATGTCGTCTTGTGTATCAATCTTAGTATAAAGGCTGTCCACATCAATTGTGAATAGAAAAGAGCGGACCTTGTGTGTAAAGTCCGGATCCTGGCATTGGACTCTGTTCTGCGCTGGTGTGTTTGGATTGTTGTTTGACTTACGGATGGGCTGCTGATACCGCCACGGTCGGTAGTTATTCCAGCCTTTATTGCGGATGATGTACGGGCGCTGGTTAGATGATGAGCCGGCGGTCACACGCGGGCGTCCTCCGTCATACCAGCCGGTGCGCATCTGGCCGCGCGGCGCTGCTACAAAAGTCTTCGGGGACTGTTGGATAACCACGGCGGGACTGCTGGTCAGCTCTGGTCAATTGTGAATGTTTGTGAAAGACAACATTGTTTATTTTGACCACCGTATGTAGTTACTGTGAAAAATGTAACAAGTGTTCATCTTGTCTCATTTTGTGCTTGTCTCGCTCATATAGCGTCATTTTGCCAGGAAAATCAAAGGAAAGTCAATATTTAAGATTCATTTCTTTTTCTGTGTCAAACTGTCTTAGAATGACAATCCCACTTTAGAAACATCAATTGTGCATGTTTTTGAAGGACAACATGATTTATTTTGACTTGGTGTTGAGTTACTGTGAAAAATGCAACACGTCTCATTTTGTGCTTGTCTCGCTCGTACAGTTTGAGATTGACAGTGAAATCAGATGAATGTCACTATTTAAAACTCAGCTGTTGTTATGTGTGAAACTGTCTTCGAATGACAATTCCCCTCCCCAGGGCCGTGGACCATTTTGGTTTACACTCCAGGGTCAGGGCATGTACTGGATCCCAGTCAGGGGAGACAAATGCTGGAAAACATGCCGGTCAGTATTCTTTTGTTCTACAATATTGTATTTATGACATGCAATCTGTACATGTATTGTCAGGCTTGTTTCTCCCACATATCTTTTGCCACATTATTTACAAATCACCATATACACACATTTTTGAAAGAAATATTCCCCTGTCTGGCGCTTTTAAACCCCTCTTATTCGCGCAAGTCGTCTAGCAATCCTTGTCGTTCGAAATGATTCCAAAAATGGCCCTGGAGTGCCCTCTGCTGGATAAAGCTGAGAACAGCACTTTGGTGGCTTGTTTAAAATCCTCTGTCTGTGTGTATATTCTGTGGAACCGTGATAATTGTCATTTGAAATAAACTTTTGTGTCCAATTGGTTGTGTAGAGTGAATATGGGTCCGTTGAATGTGGTTGTGTCCAAGAAATTAACCAAATTGTGATGACCTACGGATTTACATTTTATACAGCGATTATGCTTGTTAAGATGTACAAAAACATTACAAATTCCTCCTCCTCAAATATAAATAGATAAATAAATAAATCAAGTTTTTAATTGCTTGGATGTCGTCTTGTGTATCAATCTTAGTATAAAGGCTGTCCACATCAATTGTGAATAGAAAAGAGCGGACCTTGTGTGTAAAGTCCGGATCCTGGCATTGGACTCTGTTCTGCGCTGGTGTGTTTGGATTGTTGTTTGACTTACGGATGGGCTGCTGATACCGCCACGGTCGGTAGTTATTCCAGCCTTTATTGCGGATGATGTACGGGCGCTGGTTAGATGATGAGCCGGCGGTCACACGCGGGCGTCCTCCGTCATACCAGCCGGTGCGCATCTGGCCGCGCGGCGCTGCTACAAAAGTCTTCGGGGACTGTTGGATAACCACGGCGGGACTGCTGGTCAGCTCTGGTCAATTGTGAATGTTTGTGAAAGACAACATTGTTTATTTTGACCACCGTATGTAGTTACTGTGAAAAATGTAACAAGTGTTCATCTTGTCTCATTTTGTGCTTGTCTCGCTCATATAGCGTCATTTTGCCAGGAAAATCAAAGGAAAGTCAATATTTAAGATTCATTTCTTTTTCTGTGTCAAACTGTCTTAGAATGACAATCCCACTTTAGAAACATCAATTGTGCATGTTTTTGAAGGACAACATGATTTATTTTGACTTGGTGTTGAGTTACTGTGAAAAATGCAACACGTCTCATTTTGTGCTTGTCTCGCTCGTACAGTTTGAGATTGACAGTGAAATCAGATGAATGTCACTATTTAAAACTCAGCTGTTGTTATGTGTGAAACTGTCTTCGAATGACAATTCCCCTCCCCAGGGCCGTGGACCATTTTGGTTTACACTCCAGGGTCAGGGCATGTACTGGATCCCAGTCAGGGGAGACAAATGCTGGAAAACATGCCGGTCAGTATTCTTTTGTTCTACAATATTGCATTTATGACATGCAATCTGTACATGTATTGTCAGGCTTGTTTCTCCCACATATCTTTTGCCACATATTTACAAATCACCATATACACACATTTTTGAAAGAAATATTCCCCTGTCTGGCGCTTTTAAACCCCTCTTATTCGCGCAAGTCGTCTAGCAATCCTTGTCGTTCGAAATGATTCCAAAAATGGCCCTGGAGTGCCCTCTGCTGGATAAAGCTGAGAACAGCACTTTGGTGGCTTGTTTAAAATCCTCTGTCTGTGTGTATATTCTGTGGAACCGTGATAATTGTCATTTGAAATAAACTTTTGTGTCCAATTGGTTGTGTAGAGTGAATATGGGTCCGTTGAATGTGGTTGTGTCCAAGAAATTAACCAAATTGTGATGACTTATGGATTTACATTTTATACAGCGATTATGCTTGTTAAGATGTACAAAAACATTACAAATTCCTCCTCCTCAAATATAAATAAATAAATCAAGTTTTTAATTGCTTGGATGTCGTCTTGTGTATCAATCTTAGTATAAAGGCTGTCCACATCAATTGTGAATAGAAAAGAGCGGACCTTGTGTGTAAAGTCCGGATCCTGGCATTGGACTCTGTTCTGCGCTGGTGTGTTTGGATTGTTGTTTGACTTACGGATGGGCTGCTGATACCGCCACGGTCGGTAGTTATTCCAGCCTTTATTGCGGATGATGTACGGGCGCTGGTTAGATGATGAGCCGGCGGTCACACGCGGGCGTCCTCCGTCATACCAGCCGGTGCGCATCTGGCCGCGCGGCGCTGCTACAAAAGTCTTCGGGGACTGTTGGATAACCACGGCGGGACTGCTGGTCAGCTCTGGTCAATTGTGAATGTTTGTGAAAGACAACATTGTTTATTTTGACCACCGTATGTAGTTACTGTGAAAAATGTAACAAGTGTTCATCTTGTCTCATTTTGTGCTTGTCTCGCTCATATAGCGTCATTTTGCCAGGAAAATCAAAGGAAAGTCAATATTTAAGATTCATTTCTTTTTCTGTGTCAAACTGTCTTAGAATGACAATCCCACTTTAGAAACATCAATTGTGCATGTTTTTGAAGGACAACATGATTTATTTTGACTTGGTGTTGAGTTACTGTGAAAAATGCAACACGTCTCATTTTGTGCTTGTCTCGCTCGTACAGTTTGAGATTGACAGTGAAATCAGATGAATGTCACTATTTAAAACTCAGCTGTTGTTATGTGTGAAACTGTCTTCGAATGACAATTCCCCTCCCCAGGGCCGTGGACCATTTTGGTTTACACTCCAGGGTCAGGGCATGTACTGGATCCCAGTCAGGGGAGACAAATGCTGGAAAACATGCCGGTCAGTATTCTTTTGTTCTACAATATTGTATTTATGACATGCAATCTGTACATGTATTGTCAGGCTTGTTTCTCCCACATATCTTTTGCCACATTATTTACAAATCACCATATACACACATTTTTGAAAGAAATATTCCCCTGTCTGGCGCTTTTAAACCCCTCTTATTCGCGCAAGTCGTCTAGCAATCCTTGTCGTTCGAAATGATTCCAAAAATGGCCCTGGAGTGCCCTCTGCTGGATAAAGCCGAGAACAGCACTTTGGTGGCTTGTTTAAAATCCTCTGTCTGTGTGTATATTCTGTGGAACCGTGATAATTGTCATTTGAAATAAACTTTTGTGTCCAATTGGTTGTGTAGAGTGAATATGGGTCCGTTGAATGTGGTTGTGTCCAAGAAATTAACCAAATTGTGATGACCTACGGATTTACATTTTATACAGCGATTATGCTTGTTAAGATGTACAAAAACATTACAAATTCCTCCTCCTCAAATATAAATAGATAAATAAATAAATCAAGTTTTTAATTGCTTGGATGTCGTCTTGTGTATCAATCTTGGTATAAAGGCTGTCCACATCAATTGTGAATAGAAAAGAGCGGACCTTGTGTGTAAAGTCCGGATCCTGGCATTGGACTCTGTTCTGCGCTGGTGTGTTTGGATTGTTGTTTGACTTACGGATGGGCTGCTGATACCGCCACGGTCGGTAGTTATTCCAGCCTTTATTGCGGATGATGTACGGGCGCTGGTTAGATGATGAGCCGGCGGTCACACGCGGGCGTCCTCCGTCATACCAGCCGGTGCGCATCTGGCCGCGCGGCGCTGCTACAAAAGTCTTCGGGGACTGTTGGATAACCACGGCGGGACTGCTGGTCAGCTCTGGTCAATTGTGAATGTTTGTGAAAGACAACATTGTTTATTTTGACCACCGTATGTAGTTACTGTGAAAAATGTAACAAGTGTTCATCTTGTCTCATTTTGTGCTTGTCTCGCTCATATAGCGTCATTTTGCCAGGAAAATCAAAGGAAAGTCAATATTTAAGATTCATTTCTTTTTCTGTGTCAAACTGTCTTAGAATGACAATCCCACTTTAGAAACATCAATTGTGCATGTTTTTGAAGGACAACATGATTTATTTTGACTTGGTGTTGAGTTACTGTGAAAAATGCAACACGTCTCATTTTGTGCTTGTCTCGCTCGTACAGTTTGAGATTGACAGTGAAATCAGATGAATGTCACTATTTAAAACTCAGCTGTTGTTATGTGTGAAACTGTCTTCGAATGACAATTCCCCTCCCCAGGGCCGTGGACCATTTTGGTTTACACTCCAGGGTCAGGGCATGTACTGGATCCCAGTCAGGGGAGACAAATGCTGGAAAACATGCCGGTCAGTATTCTTTTGTTCTACAATATTGTATTTATGACATGCAATCTGTACATGTATTGTCAGGCTTGTTTCTCCCACATATCTTTTGCCACATTATTTACAAATCACCATATACACACATTTTTGAAAGAAATATTCCCCTGTCTGGCGCTTTTAAACCCCTCTTATTCGCGCAAGTCGTCTAGCAATCCTTGTCGTTCGAAATGATTCCAAAAATGGCCCTGGAGTGCCCTCTGCTGGATAAAGCCGAGAACAGCACTTTGGTGGCTTGTTTAAAATCCTCTGTCTGTGTGTATATTCTGTGGAACCGTGATAATTGTCATTTGAAATAAACTTTTGTGTCCAATTGGTTGTGTAGAGTGAATATGGGTCCGTTGAATGTGGTTGTGTCCAAGAAATTAACCAAATTGTGATGACCTACGGATTTACATTTTATACAGCGATTATGCTTGTTAAGATGTACAAAAACATTACAAATTCCTCCTCCTCAAATATAAATAGATAAATAAATAAATCAAGTTTTTAATTGCTTGGATGTCGTCTTGTGTATCAATCTTGGTATAAAGGCTGTCCACATCAATTGTGAATAGAAAAGAGCGGACCTTGTGTGTAAAGTCCGGATCCTGGCATTGGACTCTGTTCTGCGCTGGTGTGTTTGGATTGTTGTTTGACTTACGGATGGGCTGCTGATACCGCCACGGTCGGTAGTTATTCCAGCCTTTATTGCGGATGATGTACGGGCGCTGGTTAGATGATGAGCCGGCGGTCACACGCGGGCGTCCTCCGTCATACCAGCCGGTGCGCATCTGGCCGCGCGGCGCTGCTACAAAAGTCTTCGGGGACTGTTGGATAACCACGGCGGGACTGCTGGTCAGCTCTGGTCAATTGTGAATGTTTGTGAAAGACAACATTGTTTATTTTGACCACCGTATGTAGTTACTGTGAAAAATGTAACAAGTGTTCATCTTGTCTCATTTTGTGCTTGTCTCGCTCATATAGCGTCATTTTGCCAGGAAAATCAAAGGAAAGTCAATATTTAAGATTCATTTCTTTTTCTGTGTCAAACTGTCTTAGAATGACAATCCCACTTTAGAAACATCAATTGTGCATGTTTTTGAAGGACAACATGATTTATTTTGACTTGGTGTTGAGTTACTGTGAAAAATGCAACACGTCTCATTTTGTGCTTGTCTCGCTCGTACAGTTTGAGATTGACAGTGAAATCAGATGAATGTCACTATTTAAAACTCAGCTGTTGTTATGTGTCAAACTGTCTTCGAATGACAATTCCCCTCCCCAGGGCCGTGGACCATTTTGGTTTACACTCCAGGGTCAGGGCATGTACTGGATCCCAGTCAGGGGAGACAAATGCTGGAAAACATGCCGGTCAGTATTCTTTTGTTCTACAATATTGTATTTATGACATGCAATCTGTACATGTATTGTCAGGCTTGTTTCTCCCACATATCTTTTGCCACATTATTTACAAATCACCATATACACACATTTTTGAAAGAAATATTCCCCTGTCTGGCGCTTTTAAACCCCTCTTATTCGCGCAAGTCGTCTAGCAATCCTTGTCGTTCGAAATGATTCCAAAAATGGCCCTGGAGTGCCCTCTGCTGGATAAAGCCGAGAACAGCACTTTGGTGGCTTGTTTAAAATCCTCTGTCTGTGTGTATATTCTGTGGAACCGTGATAATTGTCATTTGAAATAAACTTTTGTGTCCAATTGGTTGTGTAGAGTGAATATGGGTCCGTTGAATGTGGTTGTGTCCAAGAAATTAACCAAATTGTGATGACCTACGGATTTACATTTTATACAGCGATTATGCTTGTTAAGATGTACAAAAACATTACAAATTCCTCCTCCTCAAATATAAATAGATAAATAAATAAATCAAGTTTTTAATTGCTTGGATGTCGTCTTGTGTATCAATCTTAGTATAAAGGCTGTCCACATCAATTGTGAATAGAAAAGAGCGGACCTTGTGTGTAAAGTCCGGATCCTGGCATTGGACTCTGTTCTGCGCTGGTGTGTTTGGATTGTTGTTTGACTTACGGATGGGCTGCTGATACCGCCACGGTCGGTAGTTATTCCAGCCTTTATTGCGGATGATGTACGGGCGCTGGTTAGATGATGAGCCGGCGGTCACACGCGGGCGTCCTCCGTCATACCAGCCGGTGCGCATCTGGCCGCGCGGCGCTGCTACAAAAGTCTTCGGGGACTGTTGGATAACCACGGCGGGACTGCTGGTCAGCTCTGGTCAATTGTGAATGTTTGTGAAAGACAACATTGTTTATTTTGACCACCGTATGTAGTTACTGTGAAAAATGTAACAAGTGTTCATCTTGTCTCATTTTGTGCTTGTCTCGCTCATATAGCGTCATTTTGCCAGGAAAATCAAAGGAAAGTCAATATTTAAGATTCATTTCTTTTTCTGTGTCAAACTGTCTTAGAATGACAATCCCACTTTAGAAACATCAATTGTGCATGTTTTTGAAGGACAACATGATTTATTTTGACTTGGTGTTGAGTTACTGTGAAAAATGCAACACGTCTCATTTTGTGCTTGTCTCGCTCGTACAGTTTGAGATTGACAGTGAAATCAGATGAATGTCACTATTTAAAACTCAGCTGTTGTTATGTGTGAAACTGTCTTCGAATGACAATTCCCCTCCCCAGGGCCGTGGACCATTTTGGTTTACACTCCAGGGTCAGGGCATGTACTGGATCCCAGTCAGGGGAGACAAATGCTGGAAAACATGCCGGTCAGTATTCTTTTGTTCTACAATATTGTATTTATGACATGCAATCTGTACATGTATTGTCAGGCTTGTTTCTCCCACATATCTTTTGCCACATTATTTACAAATCACCATATACACACATTTTTGAAAGAAATATTCCCCTGTCTGGCGGTTTTAAACCCCTCTTATTCGCGCAAGTCGTCCAGCAATCCTTGTCGTTCGAAATAATTCCAAAAATGGCCCTGGAGTGCCCTCTGCTGGATAAAGCCGAGAACAGCACTTTGGTAGCTTGTTTAAAATCCTCTGTCTGTGTGTATATTCTGTGGAACCGTGATAATTGTCATTTGAAATAAACTTTTGTGTCCAATTGGTTGTGTAGAGTGAATATGGGTCCGTTGAATGTGGTTGTGTCCAAGAAATTAACCAAATTGTGATGACCTACGGATTTACATTTTATACAGCGATTATGCTTGTTAAGATGTACAAAAACATTACAAATTCCTCCTCCTCAAATATAAATAAATAAATAAATCAAGTTTTTAATTGCTTGGATGTCGTCTTGTGTATCAATCTTAGTATAAAGGCTGTCCACATCAATTGTGAATAGAAAAGAGCGGACCTTGTGTGTAAAGTCCGGATCCTGGCATTGGACTCTGTTCTGCGCTGGTGTGTTTGGATTGTTGTTTGACTTACGGATGGGCTGCTGATACCGCCACGGTCGGTAGTTATTCCAGCCTTTATTGCGGATGATGTACGGGCGCTGGTTAGATGATGAGCCGGCGGTCACACGCGGGCGTCCTCCGTCATACCAGCCGGTGCGCATCTGGCCGCGCGGCGCTGCTACAAAAGTCTTCGGGGACTGTTGGATAACCACGGCGGGACTGCTGGTCAGCTCTGGTCAATTGTGAATGTTTGTGAAAGACAACATTGTTTATTTTGACCACCGTATGTAGTTACTGTGAAAAATGTAACAAGTGTTCATCTTGTCTCATTTTGTGCTTGTCTCGCTCATATAGCGTCATTTTGCCAGGAAAATCAAAGGAAAGTCAATATTTAAGATTCATTTCTTTTTCTGTGTCAAACTGTCTTAGAATGACAATCCCACTTTAGAAACATCAATTGTGCATGTTTTTGAAGGACAACATGATTTATTTTGACTTGGTGTTGAGTTACTGTGAAAAATGCAACACGTCTCATTTTGTGCTTGTCTCGCTCGTACAGTTTGAGATTGACAGTGAAATCAGATGAATGTCACTATTTAAAACTCAGCTGTTGTTATGTGTGAAACTGTCTTCGAATGACAATTCCCCTCCCCAGGGCCGTGGACCATTTTGGTTTACACTCCAGGGTCAGGGCATGTACTGGATCCCAGTCAGGGGAGACAAATGCTGGAAAACATGCCGGTCAGTATTCTTTTGTTCTACAATATTGTATTTATGACATGCAATCTGTACATGTATTGTCAGGCTTGTTTCTCCCACATATCTTTTGCCACATTATTTACAAATCACCATATACACACATTTTTGAAAGAAATATTCCCCTGTCTGGCGGTTTTAAACCCCTCTTATTCGCGCAAGTCGTCCAGCAATCCTTGTCGTTCGAAATAATTCCAAAAATGGCCCTGGAGTGCCCTCTGCTGGATAAAGCCGAGAACAGCACTTTGGTAGCTTGTTTAAAATCCTCTGTCTGTGTGTATATTCTGTGGAACCGTGATAATTGTCATTTGAAATAAACTTTTGTGTCCAATTGGTTGTGTAGAGTGAATATGGGTCCGTTGAATGTGGTTGTGTCCAAGAAATTAACCAAATTGTGATGACCTACGGATTTACATTTTATACAGCGATTATGCTTGTTAAGATGTACAAAAACATTACAAATTCCTCCTCCTCAAATATAAATAAATAAATAAATCAAGTTTTTAATTGCTTGGATGTCGTCTTGTGTATCAATCTTAGTATAAAGGCTGTCCACATCAATTGTGAATAGAAAAGAGCGGACCTTGTGTGTAAAGTCCGGATCCTGGCATTGGACTCTGTTCTGCGCTGGTGTGTTTGGATTGTTGTTTGACTTACGGATGGGCTGCTGATACCGCCACGGTCGGTAGTTATTCCAGCCTTTATTGCGGATGATGTACGGGCGCTGGTTAGATGATGAGCCGGCGGTCACACGCGGGCGTCCTCCGTCATACCAGCCGGTGCGCATCTGGCCGCGCGGCGCTGCTACAAAAGTCTTCGGGGACTGTTGGATAACCACGGCGGGACTGCTGGTCAGCTCTGGTCAATTGTGAATGTTTGTGAAAGACAACATTGTTTATTTTGACCACCGTATGTAGTTACTGTGAAAAATGTAACAAGTGTTCATCTTGTCTCATTTTGTGCTTGTCTCGCTCATATAGCGTCATTTTGCCAGGAAAATCAAAGGAAAGTCAATATTTAAGATTCATTTCTTTTTCTGTGTCAAACTGTCTTAGAATGACAATCCCACTTTAGAAACATCAATTGTGCATGTTTTTGAAGGACAACATGATTTATTTTGACTTGGTGTTGAGTTACTGTGAAAAATGCAACACGTCTCATTTTGTGCTTGTCTCGCTCGTACAGTTTGAGATTGACAGTGAAATCAGATGAATGTCACTATTTAAAACTCAGCTGTTGTTATGTGTGAAACTGTCTTCGAATGACAATTCCCCTCCCCAGGGCCGTGGACCATTTTGGTTTACACTCCAGGGTCAGGGCATGTACTGGATCCCAGTCAGGGGAGACAAATGCTGGAAAACATGCCGGTCAGTATTCTTTTGTTCTACAATATTGTATTTATGACATGCAATCTGTACATGTATTGTCAGGCTTGTTTCTCCCACATATCTTTTGCCACATTATTTACAAATCACCATATACACACATTTTTGAAAGAAATATTCCCCTGTCTGGCGGTTTTAAACCCCTCTTATTCGCGCAAGTCGTCCAGCAATCCTTGTCGTTCGAAATAATTCCAAAAATGGCCCTGGAGTGCCCTCTGCTGGATAAAGCCGAGAACAGCACTTTGGTAGCTTGTTTAAAATCCTCTGTCTGTGTGTATATTCTGTGGAACCGTGATAATTGTCATTTGAAATAAACTTTTGTGTCCAATTGGTTGTGTAGAGTGAATATGGGTCCGTTGAATGTGGTTGTGTCCAAGAAATTAACCAAATTGTGATGACCTACGGATTTACATTTTATACAGCGATTATGCTTGTTAAGATGTACAAAAACATTACAAATTCCTCCTCCTCAAATATAAATAAATAAATAAATCAAGTTTTTAATTGCTTGGATGTCGTCTTGTGTATCAGTCTTAGTATAAAGGCTGTCCACATCAATTGTGAATAGAAAAGAGCGGACCTTGTGTGTAAAGTCCGGATCCTGGCATTGGACTCTGTTCTGCGCTGGTGTGTTTGGATTGTTGTTTGACTTACGGATGGGCTGCTGATACCGCCACGGTCGGTAGTTATTCCAGCCATTATTGCGGATGATGTACGGGCGCTGGTTAGATGATGAGCCGGCGGTCACACGCGGGCGTCCTCCGTCATACCAGCCGGTGCGCATCTGGCCGCGCGGCGCTGCTACAAAAGTCTTCGGGGACTGTTGGATAACCACGGCGGGACTGCTGGTCAGCTCTGGTCAATTGTGAATGTTTGTGAAAGACAACATTGTTTATTTTGACCACCGTATGTAGTTACTGTGAAAAATGTAACAAGTGTTCATCTTGTCTCATTTTGTGCTTGTCTCGCTCATATAGCGTCATTTTGCCAGGAAAATCAAAGGAAAGTCAATATTTAAGATTCATTTCTTTTTCTGTGTCAAACTGTCTTAGAATGACAATCCCACTTTAGAAACATCAATTGTGCATGTTTTTGAAGGACAACATGATTTATTTTGACTTGGTGTTGAGTTACTGTGAAAAATGCAACACGTCTCATTTTGTGCTTGTCTCGCTCGTACAGTTTGAGATTGACAGTGAAATCAGATGAATGTCACTATTTAAAACTCAGCTGTTGTTATGTGTGAAACTGTCTTCGAATGACAATTCCCCTCCCCAGGGCCGTGGACCATTTTGGTTTACACTCCAGGGTCAGGGCATGTACTGGATCCCAGTCAGGGGAGACAAATGCTGGAAAACATGCCGGTCAGTATTCTTTTGTTCTACAATATTGTATTTATGACATGCAATCTGTACATGTATTGTCAGGCTTGTTTCTCCCACATATCTTTTGCCACATTATTTACAAATCACCATATACACACATTTTTGAAAGAAATATTCCCCTGTCTGGCGCTTTTAAACC